>NW_026527519.1:0-31499 GCF_022682495.2 Desmodus rotundus
GCCCCGCGGGACTCAGCCTCTGGGCGCGGGGCAGCGGGGCTGGATCAGCCGTGCAGGCGGGACTCAGCCTCCGGGCTCGGGGCCACGGCGGTCGCCCTACCGGCCTGGTGGGAGTGAGACTCCAAACACGGGGCTCCACCAGCCTGCCCTGTGGGACTGAGCCTCCTGGCGAGGGCTGCGAGTCTCAGCAGCCTTCATAACGGGACTCAGCCTCCCGGCGCGGCGCTCCACCAGCCTGCCCGGCCGGTCTGAACCTCCTGGAGCAGGCCACGGGGCTCCACCATGCTGCACAGCGGGACTGAGCCTCCGTGCACGGGGGCCACAGCGGTGGACCAGGTGGCCCGGCGCGACTCTGCCTCCGGGCTCGGGGTCTGTGGTTTCGACCAGACTGCCCTGCGGGACTCATCGTCCAGGCGCGGGCCACGGGGTTCGGCCAGACGGCCAGGCGGGAAACAGCCTCCGGACGCTGGGCTGCGGGGCTCAGTCAGCTCGGCGGTACTAAGTCTGCGGGCGCTTGGCTGCGGGGGTCGACCATCTGGCCCGGCGTGACTTAGGCCCGAAGCGTGCCCGGACCCCAGCGCGCGCCAAGACCGGGGCGCGGGTCCAGTGCCATCGCCGCGGCGCTTTCCGCCCCTTCCCGATGCCTCAGGGGTTTGCGTTCTGTAGGCGGCGGCGGCGGCTTCGAGGGTATTGGGGTGGAGACGGTCGTGGGGGTGGAAGCTCGGTGTGGTACTGTCGCGCCCGCCCGCCGGCGACTCAGGGGAAATTCTGTCACGTGCCAGGCACCCGGCAACAGTGGCCCGAGAGCCCAAGGTCTTCTTTCCCAGTGCCCCTACCGCTGCCGCGGTCGCGCCGTCGAGGCCGGGAGCTCCGAGGCGGACGTGGTGTGCCGGGACGGGATCGGCCCTACGGGCGGGCGGCGGGTCGCCCCGGCCGCCCGGTGATCCGGCTCGGTCCCGCTGACGCGCGCGACGGTTGTCGGGCGCCACCTGGCGGCCGTTTGTATATCGTTCGTTCCTTCCGGAGCCACGACGGACGCGATTTGGCCACGTCGCGCGCGCTGGACTTCCAGCAGGCCGGCGGTGCTTGCGGGATCGTGCGGGTGGCGGCGGCGTGTCGGTGCCCGGCCTCTGGGCCCGAGGTTGCACCTGCAGGGCTACTAGGGCGGTATGGCCGCCTGCACGGGTCGACCAGCACGCGCGGGCGCCCGCGGTGACGGACGGACAGACCGAACGACGGCCCTGGTCGGTGGTGGGGGAACGCCTGAGGTGGTTGGCACCTGGCCGTTCCGGAGCTGCCGACCGAGGCAGGCCGTGTCGGGCGATCGGACGACGCTCCACCGACGCCGAACGCGGACGCTGCTGGACGCGGGGCTCGACCGGCAGGCCCGGCGGGACTCAGCCCCCGTGCACGGGGTCTGTGGGTTCGACCAGCTGCACGGTGGGACTCAGCTTGCGGTAGCGGGCCACGGGGGTCGACCAGTCGTCCCAGCGGGCCTCGGCCTCAGGGCGCGTTGCTCCACCAGCCAACACAGCCGTTTGAGCCTCCGAGCGCGGGGCTCCACCAGCCTGCCCTGTGGGATTGAGCCTCCTGGCGAGGGCGGCGGGTCTCCGGCAGCCTTCATAGCGGGACTCAGCCTCCCGCCGCGGGGCTCCACCAGCCTTTCCGGAGGGACTCAGCCTCCGGGCGCGGGGCAGCGGGGCTGGATCAGCCGTGCAGGCGGGACTCAGCCTCCGGGCTCGGGGCCACGGCGGTCGCCCTACCGGCCTGATGGGACTGAGCCTCCGAGCCCGGGGCTCCACCAGCCTGCCCTGTGGGACCGAGCCTCCTGTCTCCGGCCGCGGGGGTCGACCAGCCGTCCCAGCGGGCCTCGGCCTCAGGGCGCGGTGCTCCACCAGCCAGCAGAGCCGGACTGAGCCTCCGAGCCCGGGGCTCCACCAGCCTGCCCTGTGGGACTGAGCCTCCTGGCGAGCGCCGCGGGTCTCCGGCAGCCTTCATAGCGGGACTCAGCCTCCCGGCGCGGGGCTCCACCAGCCTTTCCGGAGGGACTTAGCCTCTGGTCGCGGGGCCGTGGGGGTGGACCAGCTGGACGGGCGGGACTTTGTCTCTGGGCGCGGGGCCGCAGGGGTCGATCCGCCGTACCGGCGGACTCGGCCTCCGGGCGCGGGGCTCCACCAGCCTGCACAGCCGGACTGAGCCTCCGATCATAGGGCTCTACCAGCCTTCCGGCAGGACTGAGCCTCCTGGCTCAGGCCGCGCGGGTCGACCAGCCGTCCTGTCGTGACTCAGCCTCCCGGCGCGGGGCTCCACCAGCCTTTCCGTAGGGACTCAGCCTCTGGGCGCCGGGCTCCACCAGCCTTTCCGGAGGGACTTAGCCTCTGGGCGCGGGGCCGCGGGGGTCGACCAGCTGGCCGGGCGGGACTTAGCCTCTGGGCACGGGGCCCTTGGGGCGCGGGGGTCGACCAGCTGCCCGGGCGGAACTTAGCCTCTGGGCGCGGAGCCGCGGGGGTCGACCAGCTGGCCGGGCGGGACTTCGCCTCTGAGCGCGGGGCCCCTGGGCCGCGAGGGTCGACCAGCTGGCCGGGCGGGACTTCGCCTCTGGGCGCGGGGCCGCAGGGGTCGATCAGCCGTACCGCCGGACTCGGCCTCCGGGCGCGGGGCTCCACCAGCCTGCACAGCCGGAGTGAGCCTCCGAGCATAGGGCTCTACCAGCCTTCCGGCAGGACTGAGCCTCCTGGCTCAGGCCGCGCGGGTCGACCAGCCGTCCTGTCCTGACTCGGCCTCCAGGCGCGGGGCTCCACCGGCCTGCCCTGCGGGACTCAGCCTCCGGGCGCGGGGCAGCGTGGCTGGATCAGCCGTGCAGGCGTGACTCAGCCTCCAGGCTGGGGGCCACGGCGGTTGCCCTACCGGCCTGGTGGGACTGAGCCTCCGAGCCCGGGGCTCCACCAGCCTGCCCTGTGGCTCTGAGCCTCCTGGCGAGGGCCGCGGGTCTCCAGCAGCCTTCATAGGGGGACTCAGCCTCCCGGCGCAGGGCTCCACCACCCTGCCCGGCGGGACTCAGTCTCTGGGCGCGGGGCAGCGGGCCTGGATCAGCCGTGCAGGCGGGACTCAGCCTCCGGGCTCGGGGCCACGGCGGTCGCCCTACCGGCCTGGTGGGACTGGGACTCCATACACGGGGCTCCACCAGCCTGCCCGGCAGGACCGAGCCTCCTGTCTCCGGCCGCGGGGGTCGACCAGCCGTCCCAGCGGGCCTCGGCCTCAGGGCGCGGTGCTCCACCAGCCAGCAGAGCCGGACTGAGCCTCCGAGCCCGGGGCTCCACCAGCCTGCCCTGTGGGATTGAGCCTCCTGGCGAGGGCCGCGGGTCTCCGGCAGCCTTCATAGCAGGACTCAGCCTCCCGGCGCGGGGCTCCACCGGCCTGCCCTGCGGGACTCAGCCTCAGGGCGCGGGGCAGCGTGGCTGGATCAGCCGTGCAGGCGTGACTCAGCCTCCGGGCTGGGGGCCACGGCGGTTGCCCTACCGGCCTGGTGGGACTGAGCCTCCGAGCCCGGGGCTCCACCAGCCTGCCCTGTGGGACTGAGCCTCCTGGCGAGGGCCGCGGGTCTCCAGCAGCCTTCATAGCGGGACTCAGCCTCCCGGCGCGGGGCACCACCTCCCTGCCCCGCGGGACTCAGCCTCTGGGCGCGGGGCAGCGGGGCTGGATCAGCCGTGCAGGCGGGACTCAGCCTCCGGGCTCGGGGCCACGGCGGTCGCCCTACCGGCCTGGTGGGAGTGAGACTCCAAACACGGGGCTCCACCAGCCTGCCCTGTGGGACTGAGCCTCCTGGCGAGGGCTGCGAGTCTCAGCAGCCTTCATAACGGGACTCAGCCTCCCGGCGCGGCGCTCCACCAGCCTGCCCGGCCGGTCTGAACCTCCTGGAGCAGGCCACGGGGCTCCACCATGCTGCACAGCGGGACTGAGCCTCCGTGCACGGGGGCCACAGCGGTGGACCAGGTGGCCCGGCGCGACTCTGCCTCCGGGCTCGGGGTCTGTGGTTTCGACCAGACTGCCCTGCGGGACTCATCGTCCAGGCGCGGGCCACGGGGTTCGGCCAGACGGCCAGGCGGGAAACAGCCTCCGGACGCTGGGCTGCGGGGCTCAGTCAGCTCGGCGGTACTAAGTCTGCGGGCGCTTGGCTGCGGGGGTCGACCATCTGGCCCGGCGTGACTTAGGCCCGAAGCGTGCCCGGACCCCAGCGCGCGCCAAGACCGGGGCGCGGGTCCAGTGCCATCGCCGCGGCGCTTTCCGCCCCTTCCCGATGCCTCAGGGGTTTGCGTTCTGTAGGCGGCGGCGGCGGCTTCGAGGGTATTGGGGTGGAGACGGTCGTGGGGGTGGAAGCTCGGTGTGGTACTGTCGCGCCCGCCCGCCGGCGACTCAGGGGAAATTCTGTCACGTGCCAGGCACCCGGCAACAGTGGCCCGAGAGCCCAAGGTCTTCTTTCCCAGTGCCCCTACCGCTGCCGCGGTCGCGCCGTCGAGGCCGGGAGCTCCGAGGCGGACGTGGTGTGCCGGGACGGGATCGGCCCTACGGGCGGGCGGCGGGTCGCCCCGGCCGCCCGGTGATCCGGCTCGGTCCCGCTGACGCGCGCGACGGTTGTCGGGCGCCACCTGGCGGCCGTTTGTATATCGTTCGTTCCTTCCGGAGCCACGACGGACGCGATTTGGCCACGTCGCGCGCGCTGGACTTCCAGCAGGCCGGCGGTGCTTGCGGGATCGTGCGGGTGGCGGCGGCGTGTCGGTGCCCGGCCTCTGGGCCCGAGGTTGCACCTGCAGGGCTACTAGGGCGGTATGGCCGCCTGCACGGGTCGACCAGCACGCGCGGGCGCCCGCGGTGACGGACGGACAGACCGAACGACGGCCCTGGTCGGTGGTGGGGGAACGCCTGAGGTGGTTGGCACCTGGCCGTTCCGGAGCTGCCGACCGAGGCAGGCCGTGTCGGGCGATCGGACGACGCTCCACCGACGCCGAACGCGGACGCTGCTGGACGCGGGGCTCGACCGGCAGGCCCGGCGGGACTCAGCCCCCGTGCACGGGGTCTGTGGGTTCGACCAGCTGCACGGTGGGACTCAGCTTGCGGTAGCGGGCCACGGGGGTCGACCAGTCGTCCCAGCGGGCCTCGGCCTCAGGGCGCGTTGCTCCACCAGCCAACACAGCCGTTTGAGCCTCCGAGCGCGGGGCTCCACCAGCCTGCCCTGTGGGATTGAGCCTCCTGGCGAGGGCGGCGGGTCTCCGGCAGCCTTCATAGCGGGACTCAGCCTCCCGCCGCGGGGCTCCACCAGCCTTTCCGGAGGGACTCAGCCTCCGGGCGCGGGGCAGCGGGGCTGGATCAGCCGTGCAGGCGGGACTCAGCCTCCGGGCTCGGGGCCACGGCGGTCGCCCTACCGGCCTGATGGGACTGAGCCTCCGAGCCCGGGGCTCCACCAGCCTGCCCTGTGGGACCGAGCCTCCTGTCTCCGGCCGCGGGGGTCGACCAGCCGTCCGAGCGGGCCTCGGCCTCAGGGCGCGGTGCTCCACCAGCCAGCAGAGCCGGACTGAGCCTCCGAGCCCGGGGCTCCACCAGCCTGCCCTGTGGGACTGAGCCTCCTGGCGAGCGCCGCGGGTCTCCGGCAGCCTTCATAGCGGGACTCAGCCTCCCGGCGCGGGGCTCCACCAGCCTTTCCGGAGGGACTTAGCCTCTGGTCGCGGGGCCGTGGGGGTGGACCAGCTGGACGGGCGGGACTTTGTCTCTGGGCGCGGGGCCGCAGGGGTCGATCCGCCGTACCGGCGGACTCGGCCTCCGGGCGCGGGGCTCCACCAGCCTGCACAGCCGGACTGAGCCTCCGATCATAGGGCTCTACCAGCCTTCCGGCAGGACTGAGCCTCCTGGCTCAGGCCGCGCGGGTCAACCAGCCGTCCTGTCGTGACTCAGCCTCCCGGCGCGGGGCTCCACCAGCCTTTCCGTAGGGACTCAGCCTCTGGGCGCCGGGCTCCACCAGCCTTTCCGGAGGGACTTAGCCTCTGGGCGCGGGGCCGCGGGGGTCGACCAGCTGGCCGGGCGGGACTTAGCCTCTGGGCACGGGGCCCTTGGGGCGCGGGGGTCGACCAGCTGCCCGGGCGGAACTTAGCCTCTGGGCGCGGAGCCGCGGGGGTCGACCAGCTGGCCGGGCGGGACTTCGCCTCTGAGCGCGGGGCCCCTGGGCCGCGAGGGTCGACCAGCTGGCCGGGCGGGACTTCGCCTCTGGGCGCGGGGCCGCAGGGGTCGATCAGCCGTACCGCCGGACTCGGCCTCCGGGCGCGGGGCTCCACCAGCCTGCACAGCCGGAGTGAGCCTCCGAGCATAGGGCTCTACCAGCCTTCCGGCAGGATTGAGCCTCCTGGCTCAGGCCGCGCGGGTCGACCAGCCGTCCTGTCCTGACTCGGCCTCCAGGCGCGGGGCTCCACCGGCCTGCCCTGCGGGACTCAGCCTCCGGGCGCGGGGCAGCGTGGCTGGATCAGCCGTGCAGGCGTGACTCAGCCTCCAGGCTGGGGGCCACGGCGGTTGCCCTACCGGCCTGGTGGGACTGAGCCTCCGAGCCCGGGGCTCCACCAGCCTGCCCTGTGGCTCTGAGCCTCCTGGCGAGGGCTGCGGGTCTCCAGCAGCCTTCATAGGGGGACTCAGCCTCCCGGCGCAGGGCTCCACCACCCTGCCCGGCGGGACTCAGTCTCTGGGCGCGGGGCAGCGGGCCTGGATCAGCCGTGCAGGCGGGACTCAGCCTCCGGGCTCGGGGCCACGGCGGTCGCCCTACCGGCCTGGTGGGACTGGGACTCCATACACGGGGCTCCACCAGCCTGCCCGGCAGGACCGAGCCTCCTGTCTCCGGCCGCGGGGGTCGACCAGCCGTCCCAGCGGGCCTCGGCCTCAGGGCGCGGTGCTCCACCAGCCAGCAGAGCCGGACTGAGCCTCCGAGCCCGGGGCTCCACCAGCCTGCCCTGTGGGATTGAGCCTCCTGGCGAGGGCCGCGGGTCTCCGGCAGCCTTCATAGCAGGACTCAGCCTCCCGGCGCGGGGCTCCACCGGCCTGCCCTGCGGGACTCAGCCTCAGGGCGCGGGGCAGCGTGGCTGGATCAGCCGTGCAGGCGTGACTCAGCCTCCGGGCTGGGGGCCACGGCGGTTGCCCTACCGGCCTGGTGGGACTGAGCCTCCGAGCCCGGGGCTCCACCAGCCTGCCCTGTGGGACTGAGCCTCCTGGCGAGGGCCGCGGGTCTCCAGCAGCCTTCATAGCGGGACTCAGCCTCCCGGCGCGGGGCACCACCTCCCTGCCCCGCGGGACTCAGCCTCTGGGCGCGGGGCAGCGGGGCTGGATCAGCCGTGCAGGCGGGACTCAGCCTCCGGGCTCGGGGCCACGGCGGTCGCCCTACCGGCCTGGTGGGAGTGAGACTCCAAACACGGGGCTCCACCAGCCTGCCCTGTGGGACTGAGCCTCCTGGCGAGGGCTGCGAGTCTCAGCAGCCTTCATAACGGGACTCAGCCTCCCGGCGCGGCGCTCCACCAGCCTGCCCGGCCGGTCTGAACCTCCTGGAGCAGGCCACGGGGCTCCACCATGCTGCACAGCGGGACTGAGCCTCCGTGCACGGGGGCCACAGCGGTGGACCAGGTGGCCCGGCGCGACTCTGCCTCCGGGCTCGGGGTCTGTGGTTTCGACCAGACTGCCCTGCGGGACTCATCGTCCAGGCGCGGGCCACGGGGTTCGGCCAGACGGCCAGGCGGGAAACAGCCTCCGGACGCTGGGCTGCGGGGCTCAGTCAGCTCGGCGGTACTAAGTCTGCGGGCGCTTGGCTGCGGGGGTCGACCATCTGGCCCGGCGTGACTTAGGCCCGAAGCGTGCCCGGACCCCAGCGCGTGCCAAGACCGGGGCGCGGGTCCAGTGCCATCGCCGCGGCGCTTTCCGCCCCTTCCCGATGCCTCAGGGGTTTGCGTTCTGTAGGCGGCGGCGGCGGCTTCGAGGGTATTGGGGTGGAGACGGTCGTGGGGGTGGAAGCTCGGTGTGGTACTGTCGCGCCCGCCCGCCGGCGACTCAGGGGAAATTCTGTCACGTGCCAGGCACCCGGCAACAGTGGCCCGAGAGCCCAAGGTCTTCTTTCCCAGTGCCCCTACCGCTGCCGCGGTCGCGCCGTCGAGGCCGGGAGCTCCGAGGCGGACGTGGTGTGCCGGGACGGGATCGGCCCTACGGGCGGGCGGCGGGTCGCCCCGGCCGCCCGGTGATCCGGCTCGGTCCCGCTGACGCGCGCGACTGTTGTCGGGCGCCACCTGGCGGCCGTTTGTATATCGTTCGTTCCTTCCGGAGCCACGACGGACGCGATTTGGCCACGTCGCGCGCGCTGGACTTCCAGCAGGCCGGCGGTGCTTGCGGGATCGTGCGGGTGGCGGCGGCGTGTCGGTGCCCGGCCTCTGGGCCCGAGGTTGCACCTGCAGGGCTACTAGGGCGGTATGGCCGCCTGCACGGGTCGACCAGCACGCGCGGGCGCCCGCGGTGACGGACGGACAGACCGAACGACGGCCCTGGTCGGTGGTGGGGGAACGCCTGAGGTGGTTGGCACCTGGCCGTTCCGGAGCTGCCGACCGAGGCAGGCCGTGTCGGGCGATCGGACGACGCTCCACCGACGCCGAACGCGGACGCTGCTGGACGCGGGGCTCGACCGGCAGGCCCGGCGGGACTCAGCCCCCGTGCACGGGGTCTGTGGGTTCGACCAGCTGCACGGTGGGACTCAGCTTGCGGTAGCGGGCCACGGGGGTCGACCAGTCGTCCCAGCGGGCCTCGGCCTCAGGGCGCGTTGCTCCACCAGCCAACACAGCCGTTTGAGCCTCCGAGCGCGGGGCTCCACCAGCCTGCCCTGTGGGATTGAGCCTCCTGGCGAGGGCGGCGGGTCTCCGGCAGCCTTCATAGCGGGACTCAGCCTCCCGCCGCGGGGCTCCACCAGCCTTTCCGGAGGGACTCAGCCTCCGGGCGCGGGGCAGCGGGGCTGGATCAGCCGTGCAGGCGGGACTCAGCCTCCGGGCTCGGGGCCACGGCGGTCGCCCTACCGGCCTGATGGGACTGAGCCTCCGAGCCCGGGGCTCCACCAGCCTGCCCTGTGGGACCGAGCCTCCTGTCTCCGGCCGCGGGGGTCGACCAGCCGTCCCAGCGGGCCTCGGCCTCAGGGCGCGGTGCTCCACCAGCCAGCAGAGCCGGACTGAGCCTCCGAGCCCGGGGCTCCACCAGCCTGCCCTGTGGGACTGAGCCTCCTGGCGAGCGCCGCGGGTCTCCGTCAGCCTTCATAGCGGGACTCAGCCTCCCGGCGCGGGGCTCCACCAGCCTTTCCGGAGGGACTTAGCCTCTGGTCGCGGGGCCGTGGGGGTGGACCAGCTGGACGGGCGGGACTTTGTCTCTGGGCGCGGGGCCGCAGGGGTCGATCCGCCGTACCGGCGGACTCGGCCTCCGGGCGCGGGGCTCCACCAGCCTGCACAGCCGGACTGAGCCTCCGATCATAGGGCTCTACCAGCCTTCCGGCAGGACTGAGCCTCCTGGCTCAGGCCGCGCGGGTCGACCAGCCGTCCTGTCGTGACTCAGCCTCCCGGCGCGGGTCTCCACCAGCCTATCCGTAGGGACTCAGCCTCTGGGCGCCGGGCTCCACCAGCCTTTCCGGAGGGACTTAGCCTCTGGGCGCGGGGCCGCGGGGGTCGACCAGCTGGCCGGGCGGGACTTAGCCTCTGGGCACGGGGCCCTTGGGCCGCGGGGGTCGACCAGCTGCCCGGGCGGAACTTAGCCTCTGGGCGCGGAGCCGCGGGGGTCGACCAGCTGGCCGGGCGGGACTTAGCCTCTGGGCGCGGGGCCGCAGGGGTCGATCAGCCGTACCGCCGGACTCGGCCTCCGGGCGCGGGGCTCCACCAGCCTGCACAGCCGGAGTGAGCCTCCGAGCATAGGGCTCTACCAGCCTTCCGGCAGGACTGAGCCTCCTGGCTCAGGCCGCGCGGGTCGACCAGCCGTCCTGTCCTGACTCGGCCTCCAGGCGCGGGGCTCCACCGGCCTGCCCTGCGGGACTCAGCCTCCGGGCGCGGGGCAGCGTGGCTGGATCAGCCGTGCAGGCGTGACTCAGCCTCCAGGCTGGGGGCCACGGCGGTTGCCCTACCGGCCTGGTGGGACTGAGCCTCCGAGCCCGGGGCTCCACCAGCCTGCCCTGTGGCTCTGAGCCTCCTGGCGAGGGCCGCGGGTCTCCAGCAGCCTTCATAGGGGGACTCAGCCTCCCGGCGCAGGGCTCCACCACCCTGCCCGGCGGGACTCAGTCTCTGGGCGCGGGGCAGCGGGCCTGGATCAGCCGTGCAGGCGGGACTCAGCCTCCGGGCTCGGGGCCACGGCGGTCGCCCTACCGGCCTGGTGGGACTGGGACTCCATACACGGGGCTCCACCAGCCTGCCCGGCAGGACCGAGCCTCCTGTCTCCGGCCGCGGGGGTCGACCAGCCGTCCCAGCGGGCCTCGGCCTCAGGGCGCGGTGCTCCACCAGCCAGCAGAGCCGGACTGAGCCTCCGAGCCCGGGGCTCCACCAGCCTGCCCTGTGGGACTGAGCCTCCTGGCGAGGGCCGCGGGTCTCCAGCAGCCTTCATAGCGGGACTCAGCCTCCCGGCGCGGGGCACCACCTCCCTGCCCCGCGGGACTCAGCCTCTGGGCGCGGGGCAGCGGGGCTGGATCAGCCGTGCAGGCGGGACTCAGCCTCCGGGCTCGGGGCCACGGCGGTCGCCCTACCGGCCTGGTGGGAGTGAGACTCCAAACACGGGGCTCCACCAGCCTGCCCTGTGGGACTGAGCCTCCTGGCGAGGGCTGCGAGTCTCAGCAGCCTTCATAACGGGACTCAGCCTCCCGGCGCGGCGCTCCACCAGCCTGCCCGGCCGGTCTGAACCTCCTGGAGCAGGCCACGGGGCTCCACCATGCTGCACAGCGGGACTGAGCCTCCGTGCACGGGGGCCACAGCGGTGGACCAGGTGGCCCGGCGCGACTCTGCCTCCGGGCTCGGGGTCTGTGGTTTCGACCAGACTGCCCTGCGGGACTCATCGTCCAGGCGCGGGCCACGGGGTTCGGCCAGACGGCCAGGCGGGAAACAGCCTCCGGACGCTGGGCTGCGGGGCTCAGTCAGCTCGGCGGTACTAAGTCTGCGGGCGCTTGGCTGCGGGGGTCGACCATCTGGCCCGGCGTGACTTAGGCCCGAAGCGTGCCCGGACCCCAGCGCGCGCCAAGACCGGGGCGCGGGTCCAGTGCCATCGCCGCGGCGCTTTCCGCCCCTTCCCGATGCCTCAGGGGTTTGCGTTCTGTAGGCGGCGGCGGCGGCTTCGAGGGTATTGGGGTGGAGACGGTCGTGGGGGTGGAAGCTCGGTGTGGTACTGTCGCGCCCGCCCGCCGGCGACTCAGGGGAAATTCTGTCACGTGCCAGGCACCCGGCAACAGTGGCCCGAGAGCCCAAGGTCTTCTTTCCCAGTGCCCCTACCGCTGCCGCGGTCGCGCCGTCGAGGCCGGGAGCTCCGAGGCGGACGTGGTGTGCCGGGACGGGATCGGCCCTACGGGCGGGCGGCGGGTCGCCCCGGCCGCCCGGTGATCCGGCTCGGTCCCGCTGACGCGCGCGACGGTTGTCGGGCGCCACCTGGCGGCCGTTTGTATATCGTTCGTTCCTTCCGGAGCCACGACGGACGCGATTTGGCCACGTCGCGCGCGCTGGACTTCCAGCAGGCCGGCGGTGCTTGCGGGATCGTGCGGGTGGCGGCGGCGTGTCGGTGCCCGGCCTCTGGGCCCGAGGTTGCACCTGCAGGGCTACTAGGGCGGTATGGCCGCCTGCACGGGTCGACCAGCACGCGCGGGCGCCCGCGGTGACGGACGGACAGACCGAACGACGGCCCTGGTCGGTGGTGGGGGAACGCCTGAGGTGGTTGGCACCTGGCCGTTCCGGAGCTGCCGACCGAGGCAGGCCGTGTCGGGCGATCGGACGACGCTCCACCGACGCCGAACGCGGACGCTGCTGGACGCGGGGCTCGACCGGCAGGCCCGGCGGGACTCAGCCCCCGTGCACGGGGTCTGTGGGTTCGACCAGCTGCACGGTGGGACTCAGCTTGCGGTAGCGGGCCACGGGGGTCGACCAGTCGTCCCAGCGGGCCTCGGCCTCAGGGCGCGTTGCTCCACCAGCCAACACAGCCGTTTGAGCCTCCGAGCGCGGGGCTCCACCAGCCTGCCCTGTGGGATTGAGCCTCCTGGCGAGGGCGGCGGGTCTCCGGCAGCCTTCATAGCGGGACTCAGCCTCCCGCCGCGGGGCTCCACCAGCCTTTCCGGAGGGACTCAGCCTCCGGGCGCGGGGCAGCGGGGCTGGATCAGCCGTGCAGGCGGGACTCAGCCTCCGGGCTCGGGGCCACGGCGGTCGCCCTACCGGCCTGATGGGACTGAGCCTCCGAGCCCGGGGCTCCACCAGCCTGCCCTGTGGGACCGAGCCTCCTGTCTCCGGCCGCGGGGGTCGACCAGCCGTCCGAGCGGGCCTCGGCCTCAGGGCGCGGTGCTCCACCAGCCAGCAGAGCCGGACTGAGCCTCCGAGCCCGGGGCTCCACCAGCCTGCCCTGTGGGACTGAGCCTCCTGGCGAGCGCCGCGGGTCTCCGGCAGCCTTCATAGCGGGACTCAGCCTCCCGGCGCGGGGCTCCACCAGCCTTTCCGGAGGGACTTAGCCTCTGGTCGCGGGGCCGTGGGGGTGGACCAGCTGGACGGGCGGGACTTTGTCTCTGGGCGCGGGGCCGCAGGGGTCGATCCGCCGTACCGGCGGACTCGGCCTCCGGGCGCGGGGCTCCACCAGCCTGCACAGCCGGACTGAGCCTCCGATCATAGGGCTCTACCAGCCTTCCGGCAGGACTGAGCCTCCTGGCTCAGGCCGCGCGGGTCGACCAGCCGTCCTGTCGTGACTCAGCCTCCCGGCGCGGGGCTCCACCAGCCTTTCCGTAGGGACTCAGCCTCTGGGCGCCGGGCTCCACCAGCCTTTCCGGAGGGACTTAGCCTCTGGGCGCGGGGCCGCGGGGGTCGACCAGCTGGCCGGGCGGGACTTAGCCTCTGGGCACGGGGCCCTTGGGGCGCGGGGGTCGACCAGCTGCCCGGGCGGAACTTAGCCTCTGGGCGCGGAGCCGCGGGGGTCGACCAGCTGGCCGGGCGGGACTTCGCCTCTGAGCGCGGGGCCCCTGGGCCGCGAGGGTCGACCAGCTGGCCGGGCGGGACTTCGCCTCTGGGCGCGGGGCCGCAGGGGTCGATCAGCCGTACCGCCGGACTCGGCCTCCGGGCGCGGGGCTCCACCAGCCTGCACAGCCGGAGTGAGCCTCCGAGCATAGGGCTCTACCAGCCTTCCGGCAGGACTGAGCCTCCTGGCTCAGGCCGCGCGGGTCGACCAGCCGTCCTGTCCTGACTCGGCCTCCAGGCGCGGGGCTCCACCGGCCTGCCCTGCGGGACTCAGCCTCCGGGCGCGGGGCAGCGTGGCTGGATCAGCCGTGCAGGCGTGACTCAGCCTCCAGGCTGGGGGCCACGGCGGTTGCCCTACCGGCCTGGTGGGACTGAGCCTCCGAGCCCGGGGCTCCACCAGCCTGCCCTGTGGCTCTGAGCCTCCTGGCGAGGGCCGCGGGTCTCCAGCAGCCTTCATAGGGGGACTCAGCCTCCCGGCGCAGGGCTCCACCACCCTGCCCGGCGGGACTCAGTCTCTGGGCGCGGGGCAGCGGGCCTGGATCAGCCGTGCAGGCGGGACTCAGCCTCCGGGCTCGGGGCCACGGCGGTCGCCCTACCGGCCTGGTGGGACTGGGACTCCATACACGGGGCTCCACCAGCCTGCCCGGCAGGACCGAGCCTCCTGTCTCCGGCCGCGGGGGTCGACCAGCCGTCCCAGCGGGCCTCGGCCTCAGGGCGCGGTGCTCCACCAGCCAGCAGAGCCGGACTGAGCCTCCGAGCCCGGGGCTCCACCAGCCTGCCCTGTGGGATTGAGCCTCCTGGCGAGGGCCGCGGGTCTCCGGCAGCCTTCATAGCAGGACTCAGCCTCCCGGCGCGGGGCTCCACCGGCCTGCCCTGCGGGACTCAGCCTCAGGGCGCGGGGCAGCGTGGCTGGATCAGCCGTGCAGGCGTGACTCAGCCTCCGGGCTGGGGGCCACGGCGGTTGCCCTACCGGCCTGGTGGGACTGAGCCTCCGAGCCCGGGGCTCCACCAGCCTGCCCTGTGGGACTGAGCCTCCTGGCGAGGGCCGCGGGTCTCCAGCAGCCTTCATAGCGGGACTCAGCCTCCCGGCGCGGGGCACCACCTCCCTGCCCCGCGGGACTCAGCCTCTGGGCGCGGGGCAGCGGGGCTGGATCAGCCGTGCAGGCGGGACTCAGCCTCCGGGCTCGGGGCCACGGCGGTCGCCCTACCGGCCTGGTGGGAGTGAGACTCCAAACACGGGGCTCCACCAGCCTGCCCTGTGGGACTGAGCCTCCTGGCGAGGGCTGCGAGTCTCAGCAGCCTTCATAACGGGACTCAGCCTCCCGGCGCGGCGCTCCACCAGCCTGCCCGGCCGGTCTGAACCTCCTGGAGCAGGCCACGGGGCTCCACCATGCTGCACAGCGGGACTGAGCCTCCGTGCACGGGGGCCACAGCGGTGGACCAGGTGGCCCGGCGCGACTCTGCCTCCGGGCTCGGGGTCTGTGGTTTCGACCAGACTGCCCTGCGGGACTCATCGTCCAGGCGCGGGCCACGGGGTTCGGCCAGACGGCCAGGCGGGAAACAGCCTCCGGACGCTGGGCTGCGGGGCTCAGTCAGCTCGGCGGTACTAAGTCTGCGGGCGCTTGGCTGCGGGGGTCGACCATCTGGCCCGGCGTGACTTAGGCCCGAAGCGTGCCCGGACCCCAGCGCGCGCCAAGACCGGGGCGCGGGTCCAGTGCCATCGCCGCGGCGCTTTCCGCCCCTTCCCGATGCCTCAGGGGTTTGCGTTCTGTAGGCGGCGGCGGGGGCTTCGAGGGTATTGGGGTGGAGACGGTCGTGGGGGTGGAAGCTCGGTGTGGTACTGTCGCGCCCGCCCGCCGGCGACTCAGGGGAAATTCTGTCACGTGCCAGGCACCCGGCAACAG
This sequence comes from Desmodus rotundus, assembly GCF_022682495.2. Lineage (NCBI taxonomy): Eukaryota > Metazoa > Chordata > Mammalia > Chiroptera > Phyllostomidae > Desmodus > Desmodus rotundus. The sequence continues at coordinate 15,128 of NW_026527519.1, forward strand.
TGGCCCGAGAGCCCAAGGTCTTCTTTCCCAGTGCCCCTACCGCTGCCGCGGTCGCGCCGTCGAGGCCGGGAGCTCCGAGGCGGACGTGGTGTGCCGGGACGGGATCGGCCCTACGGGCGGGCGGCGGGTCGCCCCGGCCGCCCGGTGATCCGGCTCGGTCCCGCTGACGCGCGCGACGGTTGTCGGGCGCCACCTGGCGGCCGTTTGTATATCGTTCGTTCCTTCCGGAGCCACGACGGACGCGATTTGGCCACGTCGCGCGCGCTGGACTTCCAGCAGGCCGGCGGTGCTTGCGGGATCGTGCGGGTGGCGGCGGCGTGTCGGTGCCCGGCCTCTGGGCCCGAGGTTGCACCTGCAGGGCTACTAGGGCGGTATGGCCGCCTGCACGGGTCGACCAGCACGCGCGGGCGCCCGCGGTGACGGACGGACAGACCGAACGACGGCCCTGGTCGGTGGTGGGGGAACGCCTGAGGTGGTTGGCACCTGGCCGTTCCGGAGCTGCCGACCGAGGCAGGCCGTGTCGGGCGATCGGACGACGCTCCACCGACGCCGAACGCGGACGCTGCTGGACGCGGGGCTCGACCGGCAGGCCCGGCGGGACTCAGCCCCCGTGCACGGGGTCTGTGGGTTCGACCAGCTGCACGGTGGGACTCAGCTTGCGGTAGCGGGCCACGGGGGTCGACCAGTCGTCCCAGCGGGCCTCGGCCTCAGGGCGCGTTGCTCCACCAGCCAACACAGCCGTTTGAGCCTCCGAGCGCGGGGCTCCACCAGCCTGCCCTGTGGGATTGAGCCTCCTGGCGAGGGCGGCGGGTCTCCGGCAGCCTTCATAGCGGGACTCAGCCTCCCGCCGCGGGGCTCCACCAGCCTTTCCGGAGGGACTCAGCCTCCGGGCACGGGGCAGCGGGGCTGGATCAGCCGTGCAGGCGGGACTCAGCCTCCGGGCTCGGGGCCACGGCGGTCGCCCTACCGGCCTGATGGGACTGAGCCTCCGAGCCCGGGGCTCCACCAGCCTGCCCTGTGGGACCGAGCCTCCTGTCTCCGGCCGCGGGGGTCGACCAGCCGTCCGAGCGGGCCTCGGCCTCAGGGCGCGGTGCTCCACCAGCCAGCAGAGCCGGACTGAGCCTCCGAGCCCGGGGCTCCACCAGCCTGCCCTGTGGGACTGAGCCTCCTGGCGAGCGCCGCGGGTCTCCGGCAGCCTTCATAGCGGGACTCAGCCTCCCGGCGCGGGGCTCCACCAGCCTTTCCGGAGGGACTTAGCCTCTGGTCGCGGGGCCGTGGGGGTGGACCAGCTGGACGGGCGGGACTTTGTCTCTGGGCGCGGGGCCGCAGGGGTCGATCCGCCGTACCGGCGGACTCGGCCTCCGGGCGCGGGGCTCCACCAGCCTGCACAGCCGGACTGAGCCTCCGATCATAGGGCTCTACCAGCCTTCCGGCAGGACTGAGCCTCCTGGCTCAGGCCGCGCGGGTCGACCAGCCGTCCTGTCGTGACTCAGCCTCCCGGCGCGGGGCTCCACCAGCCTTTCCGTAGGGACTCAGCCTCTGGGCGCCGGGCTCCACCAGCCTTTCCGGAGGGACTTAGCCTCTGGGCGCGGGGCCGCGGGGGTCGACCAGCTGGCCGGGCGGGACTTAGCCTCTGGGCACGGGGCCCTTGGGGCGCGGGGGTCGACCAGCTGTCCCGTCGGGACTTAGCCTCTGGGCGCGGGGCCGCGGGGGTCGACCAGCTGGCTGGGCGGGACTTAGCCTCTGGGCGCGGGGCCGCGGGGGTCGACCAGCTGTCCCGTCGGGACTTAGCCTCTGGGCGCGGGGCCGCGGGGGTCGACCAGCTGGCCGGGCGGGACTTAGCCTCTGGGCGCGGGGCCGCAGGGGTCGATCAGCCGTACCGCCGGACTCGGCCTCCGGGCGCGGGGCTCCACCAGCCTGCACAGCCGGAGTGAGCCTCCGAGCATAGGGCTCTACCAGCCTTCCGGCAGGACTGAGCCTCCTGGCTCAGGCCGCGCGGGTCGACCAGCCGTCCTGTCCTGACTCGGCCTCCAGGCGCGGGGCTCCACCGGCCTGCCCTGCGGGACTCAGCCTCCGGGCGCGGGGCAGCGTGGCTGGATCAGCCGTGCAGGCGTGACTCAGCCTCCAGGCTGGGGGCCACGGCGGTTGCCCTACCGGCCTGGTGGGACTGAGCCTCCGAGCCCGGGGCTCCACCAGCCTGCCCTGTGGCTCTGAGCCTCCTGGCGAGGGCCGCGGGTCTCCAGCAGCCTTCATAGGGGGACTCAGCCTCCCGGCGCAGGGCTCCACCACCCTGCCCGGCGGGACTCAGTCTCTGGGCGCGGGGCAGCGGGCCTGGATCAGCCGTGCAGGCGGGACTCAGCCTCCGGGCTCGGGGCCACGGCGGTCGCCCTACCGGCCTGGTGGGACTGGGACTCCATACACGGGGCTCCACCAGCCTGCCCGGCAGGACCGAGCCTCCTGTCTCCGGCCGCGGGGGTCGACCAGCCGTCCCAGCGGGCCTCGGCCTCAGGGCGCGGTGCTCCACCAGCCAGCAGAGCCGGACTGAGCCTCCGAGCCCGGGGCTCCACCAGCCTGCCCTGTGGGACTGAGCCTCCTGGCGAGGGCCGCGGGTCTCCAGCAGCCTTCATAGCGGGACTCAGCCTCCCGGCGCGGGGCACCACCTCCCTGCCCCGCGGGACTCAGCCTCTGGGCGCGGGGCAGCGGGGCTGGATCAGCCGTGCAGGCGGGACTCAGCCTCCGGGCTCGGGGCCACGGCGGTCGCCCTACCGGCCTGGTGGGAGTGAGACTCCAAACACGGGGCTCCACCAGCCTGCCCTGTGGGACTGAGCCTCCTGGCGAGGGCTGCGAGTCTCAGCAGCCTTCATAACGGGACTCAGCCTCCCGGCGCGGCGCTCCACCAGCCTGCCCGGCCGGTCTGAACCTCCTGGAGCAGGCCACGGGGCTCCACCATGCTGCACAGCGGGACTGAGCCTCCGTGCACGGGGGCCACAGCGGTGGACCAGGTGGCCCGGCGCGACTCTGCCTCCGGGCTCGGGGTCTGTGGTTTCGACCAGACTGCCCTGCGGGACTCATCGTCCAGGCGCGGGCCACGGGGTTCGGCCAGACGGCCAGGCGGGAAACAGCCTCCGGACGCTGGGCTGCGGGGCTCAGTCAGCTCGGCGGTACTAAGTCTGCGGGCGCTTGGCTGCGGGGGTCGACCATCTGGCCCGGCGTGACTTAGGCCCGAAGCGTGCCCGGACCCCAGCGCGCGCCAAGACCGGGGCGCGGGTCCAGTGCCATCGCCGCGGCGCTTTCCGCCCCTTCCCGATGCCTCAGGGGTTTGCGTTCTGTAGGCGGCGGCGGCGGCTTCGAGGGTATTGGGGTGGAGACGGTCGTGGGGGTGGAAGCTCGGTGTGGTACTGTCGCGCCCGCCCGCCGGCGACTCAGGGGAAATTCTGTCACGTGCCAGGCACCCGGCAACAGTGGCCCGAGAGCCCAAGGTCTTCTTTCCCAGTGCCCCTACCGCTGCCGCGGTCGCGCCGTCGAGGCCGGGAGCTCCGAGGCGGACGTGGTGTGCCGGGACGGGATCGGCCCTACGGGCGGGCGGCGGGTCGCCCCGGCCGCCCGGTGATCCGGCTCGGTCCCGCTGACGCGCGCGACGGTTGTCGGGCGCCACCTGGCGGCCGTTTGTATATCGTTCGTTCCTTCCGGAGCCACGACGGACGCGATTTGGCCACGTCGCGCGCGCTGGACTTCCAGCAGGCCGGCGGTGCTTGCGGGATCGTGCGGGTGGCGGCGGCGTGTCGGTGCCCGGCCTCTGGGCCCGAGGTTGCACCTGCAGGGCTACTAGGGCGGTATGGCCGCCTGCACGGGTCGACCAGCACGCGCGGGCGCCCGCGGTGACGGACGGACAGACCGAACGACGGCCCTGGTCGGTGGTGGGGGAACGCCTGAGGTGGTTGGCACCTGGCCGTTCCGGAGCTGCCGACCGAGGCAGGCCGTGTCGGGCGATCGGACGACGCTCCACCGACGCCGAACGCGGACGCTGCTGGACGCGGGGCTCGACCGGCAGGCCCGGCGGGACTCAGCCCCCGTGCACGGGGTCTGTGGGTTCGACCAGCTGCACGGTGGGACTCAGCTTGCGGTAGCGGGCCACGGGGGTCGACCAGTCGTCCCAGCGGGCCTCGGCCTCAGGGCGCGTTGCTCCACCAGCCAACACAGCCGTTTGAGCCTCCGAGCGCGGGGCTCCACCAGCCTGCCCTGTGGGATTGAGCCTCCTGGCGAGGGCGGCGGGTCTCCGGCAGCCTTCATAGCGGGACTCAGCCTCCCGCCGCGGGGCTCCACCAGCCTTTCCGGAGGGACTCAGCCTCCGGGCGCGGGGCAGCGGGGCTGGATCAGCCGTGCAGGCGGGACTCAGCCTCCGGGCTCGGGGCCACGGCGGTCGCCCTACCGGCCTGATGGGACTGAGCCTCCGAGCCCGGGGCTCCACCAGCCTGCCCTGTGGGACCGAGCCTCCTGTCTCCGGCCGCGGGGGTCGACCAGCCGTCCGAGCGGGCCTCGGCCTCAGGGCGCGGTGCTCCACCAGCCAGCAGAGCCGGACTGAGCCTCCGAGCCCGGGGCTCCACCAGCCTGCCCTGTGGGACTGAGCCTCCTGGCGAGCGCCGCGGGTCTCCGGCAGCCTTCATAGCGGGACTCAGCCTCCCGGCGCGGGGCTCCACCAGCCTTTCCGGAGGGACTTAGCCTCTGGTCGCGGGGCCGTGGGGGTGGACCAGCTGGACGGGCGGGACTTTGTCTCTGGGCGCGGGGCCGCAGGGGTCGATCCGCCGTACCGGCGGACTCGGCCTCCGGGCGCGGGGCTCCACCAGCCTGCACAGCCGGACTGAGCCTCCGATCATAGGGCTCTACCAGCCTTCCGGCAGGACTGAGCCTCCTGGCTCAGGCCGCGCGGGTCGACCAGCCGTCCTGTCGTGACTCAGCCTCCCGGCGCGGGGCTCCACCAGCCTTTCCGTAGGGACTCAGCCTCTGGGCGCCGGGCTCCACCAGCCTTTCCGGAGGGACTTAGCCTCTGGGCGCGGGGCCGCGGGGGTCGACCAGCTGGCCGGGCGGGACTTAGCCTCTGGGCACGGGGCCCTTGGGGCGCGGGGGTCGACCAGCTGCCCGGGCGGAACTTAGCCTCTGGGCGCGGAGCCGCGGGGGTCGACCAGCTGGCCGGGCGGGACTTCGCCTCTGAGCGCGGGGCCCCTGGGCCGCGAGGGTCGACCAGCTGGCCGGGCGGGACTTCGCCTCTGGGCGCGGGGCCGCAGGGGTCGATCAGCCGTACCGCCGGACTCGGCCTCCGGGCGCGGGGCTCCACCAGCCTGCACAGCCGGAGTGAGCCTCCGAGCATAGGGCTCTACCAGCCTTCCGGCAGGATTGAGCCTCCTGGCTCAGGCCGCGCGGGTCGACCAGCCGTCCTGTCCTGACTCGGCCTCCAGGCGCGGGGCTCCACCGGCCTGCCCTGCGGGACTCAGCCTCCGGGCGCGGGGCAGCGTGGCTGGATCAGCCGTGCAGGCGTGACTCAGCCTCCAGGCTGGGGGCCACGGCGGTTGCCCTACCGGCCTGGTGGGACTGAGCCTCCGAGCCCGGGGCTCCACCAGCCTGCCCTGTGGCTCTGAGCCTCCTGGCGAGGGCTGCGGGTCTCCAGCAGCCTTCATAGGGGGACTCAGCCTCCCGGCGCAGGGCTCCACCACCCTGCCCGGCGGGACTCAGTCTCTGGGCGCGGGGCAGCGGGCCTGGATCAGCCGTGCAGGCGGGACTCAGCCTCCGGGCTCGGGGCCACGGCGGTCGCCCTACCGGCCTGGTGGGACTGGGACTCCATACACGGGGCTCCACCAGCCTGCCCGGCAGGACCGAGCCTCCTGTCTCCGGCCGCGGGGGTCGACCAGCCGTCCCAGCGGGCCTCGGCCTCAGGGCGCGGTGCTCCACCAGCCAGCAGAGCCGGACTGAGCCTCCGAGCCCGGGGCTCCACCAGCCTGCCCTGTGGGATTGAGCCTCCTGGCGAGGGCCGCGGGTCTCCGGCAGCCTTCATAGCAGGACTCAGCCTCCCGGCGCGGGGCTCCACCGGCCTGCCCTGCGGGACTCAGCCTCAGGGCGCGGGGCAGCGTGGCTGGATCAGCCGTGCAGGCGTGACTCAGCCTCCGGGCTGGGGGCCACGGCGGTTGCCCTACCGGCCTGGTGGGACTGAGCCTCCGAGCCCGGGGCTCCACCAGCCTGCCCTGTGGGACTGAGCCTCCTGGCGAGGGCCGCGGGTCTCCAGCAGCCTTCATAGCGGGACTCAGCCTCCCGGCGCGGGGCACCACCTCCCTGCCCCGCGGGACTCAGCCTCTGGGCGCGGGGCAGCGGGGCTGGATCAGCCGTGCAGGCGGGACTCAGCCTCCGGGCTCGGGGCCACGGCGGTCGCCCTACCGGCCTGGTGGGAGTGAGACTCCAAACACGGGGCTCCACCAGCCTGCCCTGTGGGACTGAGCCTCCTGGCGAGGGCTGCGAGTCTCAGCAGCCTTCATAACGGGACTCAGCCTCCCGGCGCGGCGCTCCACCAGCCTGCCCGGCCGGTCTGAACCTCCTGGAGCAGGCCACGGGGCTCCACCATGCTGCACAGCGGGACTGAGCCTCCGTGCACGGGGGCCACAGCGGTGGACCAGGTGGCCCGGCGCGACTCTGCCTCCGGGCTCGGGGTCTGTGGTTTCGACCAGACTGCCCTGCGGGACTCATCGTCCAGGCGCGGGCCACGGGGTTCGGCCAGACGGCCAGGCGGGAAACAGCCTCCGGACGCTGGGCTGCGGGGCTCAGTCAGCTCGGCGGTACTAAGTCTGCGGGCGCTTGGCTGCGGGGGTCGACCATCTGGCCCGGCGTGACTTAGGCCCGAAGCGTGCCCGGACCCCAGCGCGCGCCAAGACCGGGGCGCGGGTCCAGTGCCATCGCCGCGGCGCTTTCCGCCCCTTCCCGATGCCTCAGGGGTTTGCGTTCTGTAGGCGGCGGCGGCGGCTTCGAGGGTATTGGGGTGGAGACGGTCGTGGGGGTGGAAGCTCGGTGTGGTACTGTCGCGCCCGCCCGCCGGCGACTCAGGGGAAATTCTGTCACGTGCCAGGCACCCGGCAACAGTGGCCCGAGAGCCCAAGGTCTTCTTTCCCAGTGCCCCTACCGCTGCCGCGGTCGCGCCGTCGAGGCCGGGAGCTCCGAGGCGGACGTGGTGTGCCGGGACGGGATCGGCCCTACGGGCGGGCGGCGGGTCGCCCCGGCCGCCCGGTGATCCGGCTCGGTCCCGCTGACGCGCGCGACTGTTGTCGGGCGCCACCTGGCGGCCGTTTGTATATCGTTCGTTCCTTCCGGAGCCACGACGGACGCGATTTGGCCACGTCGCGCGCGCTGGACTTCCAGCAGGCCGGCGGTGCTTGCGGGATCGTGCGGGTGGCGGCGGCGTGTCGGTGCCCGGCCTCTGGGCCCGAGGTTGCACCTGCAGGGCTACTAGGGCGGTATGGCCGCCTGCACGGGTCGACCAGCACGCGCGGGCGCCCGCGGTGACGGACGGACAGACCGAACGACGGCCCTGGTCGGTGGTGGGGGAACGCCTGAGGTGGTTGGCACCTGGCCGTTCCGGAGCTGCCGACCGAGGCAGGCCGTGTCGGGCGATCGGACGACGCTCCACCGACGCCGAACGCGGACGCTGCTGGACGCGGGGCTCGACCGGCAGGCCCGGCGGGACTCAGCCCCCGTGCACGGGGTCTGTGGGTTCGACCAGCTGCACGGTGGGACTCAGCTTGCGGTAGCGGGCCACGGGGGTCGACCAGTCGTCCCAGCGGGCCTCGGCCTCAGGGCGCGTTGCTCCACCAGCCAACACAGCCGTTTGAGCCTCCGAGCGCGGGGCTCCACCAGCCTGCCCTGTGGGATTGAGCCTCCTGGCGAGGGCGGCGGGTCTCCGGCAGCCTTCATAGCGGGACTCAGCCTCCCGCCGCGGGGCTCCACCAGCCTTTCCGGAGGGACTCAGCCTCCGGGCGCGGGGCAGCGGGGCTGGATCAGCCGTGCAGGCGGGACTCAGCCTCCGGGCTCGGGGCCACGGCGGTCGCCCTACCGGCCTGATGGGACTGAGCCTCCGAGCCCGGGGCTCCACCAGCCTGCCCTGTGGGACCGAGCCTCCTGTCTCCGGCCGCGGGGGTCGACCAGCCGTCCCAGCGGGCCTCGGCCTCAGGGCGCGGTGCTCCACCAGCCAGCAGAGCCGGACTGAGCCTCCGAGCCCGGGGCTCCACCAGCCTGCCCTGTGGGACTGAGCCTCCTGGCGAGCGCCGCGGGTCTCCGTCAGCCTTCATAGCGGGACTCAGCCTCCCGGCGCGGGGCTCCACCAGCCTTTCCGGAGGGACTTAGCCTCTGGTCGCGGGGCCGTGGGGGTGGACCAGCTGGACGGGCGGGACTTTGTCTCTGGGCGCGGGGCCGCAGGGGTCGATCCGCCGTACCGGCGGACTCGGCCTCCGGGCGCGGGGCTCCACCAGCCTGCACAGCCGGACTGAGCCTCCGATCATAGGGCTCTACCAGCCTTCCGGCAGGACTGAGCCTCCTGGCTCAGGCCGCGCGGGTCGACCAGCCGTCCTGTCGTGACTCAGCCTCCCGGCGCGGGTCTCCACCAGCCTATCCGTAGGGACTCAGCCTCTGGGCGCCGGGCTCCACCAGCCTTTCCGGAGGGACTTAGCCTCTGGGCGCGGGGCCGCGGGGGTCGACCAGCTGGCCGGGCGGGACTTAGCCTCTGGGCGCGGGTCCGCAGGGGTCGATCAGCCGTACCGCCGGACTCGGCCTCCGGGCGCGGGGCTCCACCAGCCTGCACAGCCGGAGTGAGCCTCCGAGCATAGGGCTCTACCAGCCTTCCGGCAGGACTGAGCCTCCTGGCTCAGGCCGCGCGGGTCGACCAGCCGTCCTGTCCTGACTCGGCCTCCAGGCGCGGGGCTCCACCGGCCTGCCCTGCGGGACTCAGCCTCCGGGCGCGGGGCAGCGTGGCTGGATCAGCCGTGCAGGCGTGACTCAGCCTCCAGGCTGGGGGCCACGGCGGTTGCCCTACCGGCCTGGTGGGACTGAGCCTCCGAGCCCGGGGCTCCACCAGCCTGCCCTGTGGCTCTGAGCCTCCTGGCGAGGGCCGCGGGTCTCCAGCAGCCTTCATAGGGGGACTCAGCCTCCCGGCGCAGGGCTCCACCACCCTGCCCGGCGGGACTCAGTCTCTGGGCGCGGGGCAGCGGGCCTGGATCAGCCGTGCAGGCGGGACTCAGCCTCCGGGCTCGGGGCCACGGCGGTCGCCCTACCGGCCTGGTGGGACTGGGACTCCATACACGGGGCTCCACCAGCCTGCCCGGCAGGACCGAGCCTCCTGTCTCCGGCCGCGGGGGTCGACCAGCCGTCCCAGCGGGCCTCGGCCTCAGGGCGCGGTGCTCCACCAGCCAGCAGAGCCGGACTGAGCCTCCGAGCCCGGGGCTCCACCAGCCTGCCCTGTGGGACTGAGCCTCCTGGCGAGGGCCGCGGGTCTCCAGCAGCCTTCATAGCGGGACTCAGCCTCCCGGCGCGGGGCACCACCTCCCTGCCCCGCGGGACTCAGCCTCTGGGCGCGGGGCAGCGGGGCTGGATCAGCCGTGCAGGCGGGACTCAGCCTCCGGGCTCGGGGCCACGGCGGTCGCCCTACCGGCCTGGTGGGAGTGAGACTCCAAACACGGGGCTCCACCAGCCTGCCCTGTGGGACTGAGCCTCCTGGCGAGGGCTGCGAGTCTCAGCAGCCTTCATAACGGGACTCAGCCTCCCGGCGCGGCGCTCCACCAGCCTGCCCGGCCGGTCTGAACCTCCTGGAGCAGGCCACGGGGCTCCACCATGCTGCACAGCGGGACTGAGCCTCCGTGCACGGGGGCCACAGCGGTGGACCAGGTGGCCCGGCGCGACTCTGCCTCCGGGCTCGGGGTCTGTGGTTTCGACCAGACTGCCCTGCGGGACTCATCGTCCAGGCGCGGGCCACGGGGTTCGGCCAGACGGCCAGGCGGGAAACAGCCTCCGGACGCTGGGCTGCGGGGCTCAGTCAGCTCGGCGGTACTAAGTCTGCGGGCGCTTGGCTGCGGGGGTCGACCATCTGGCCCGGCGTGACTTAGGCCCGAAGCGTGCCCGGACCCCAGCGCGCGCCAAGACCGGGGCGCGGGTCCAGTGCCATCGCCGCGGCGCTTTCCGCCCCTTCCCGATGCCTCAGGGGTTTGCGTTCTGTAGGCGGCGGCGGCGGCTTCGAGGGTATTGGGGTGGAGACGGTCGTGGGGGTGGAAGCTCGGTGTGGTACTGTCGCGCCCGCCCGCCGGCGACTCAGGGGAAATTCTGTCACGTGCCAGGCACCCGGCAACAGTGGCCCGAGAGCCCAAGGTCTTCTTTCCCAGTGCCCCTACCGCTGCCGCGGTCGCGCCGTCGAGGCCGGGAGCTCCGAGGCGGACGTGGTGTGCCGGGACGGGATCGGCCCTACGGGCGGGCGGCGGGTCGCCCCGGCCGCCCGGTGATCCGGCTCGGTCCCGCTGACGCGCGCGACGGTTGTCGGGCGCCACCTGGCGGCCGTTTGTATATCGTTCGTTCCTTCCGGAGCCACGACGGACGCGATTTGGCCACGTCGCGCGCGCTGGACTTCCAGCAGGCCGGCGGTGCTTGCGGGATCGTGCGGGTGGCGGCGGCGTGTCGGTGCCCGGCCTCTGGGCCCGAGGTTGCACCTGCAGGGCTACTAGGGCGGTATGGCCGCCTGCACGGGTCGACCAGCACGCGCGGGCGCCCGCGGTGACGGACGGACAGACCGAACGACGGCCCTGGTCGGTGGTGGGGGAACGCCTGAGGTGGTTGGCACCTGGCCGTTCCGGAGCTGCCGACCGAGGCAGGCCGTGTCGGGCGATCGGACGACGCTCCACCGACGCCGAACGCGGACGCTGCTGGACGCGGGGCTCGACCGGCAGGCCCGGCGGGACTCAGCCCCCGTGCACGGGGTCTGTGGGTTCGACCAGCTGCACGGTGGGACTCAGCTTGCGGTAGCGGGCCACGGGGGTCGACCAGTCGTCCCAGCGGGCCTCGGCCTCAGGGCGCGTTGCTCCACCAGCCAACACAGCCGTTTGAGCCTCCGAGCGCGGGGCTCCACCAGCCTGCCCTGTGGGATTGAGCCTCCTGGCGAGGGCGGCGGGTCTCCGGCAGCCTTCATAGCGGGACTCAGCCTCCCGCCGCGGGGCTCCACCAGCCTTTCCGGAGGGACTCAGCCTCCGGGCGCGGGGCAGCGGGGCTGGATCAGCCGTGCAGGCGGGACTCAGCCTCCGGGCTCGGGGCCACGGCGGTCGCCCTACCGGCCTGATGGGACTGAGCCTCCGAGCCCGGGGCTCCACCAGCCTGCCCTGTGGGACCGAGCCTCCTGTCTCCGGCCGCGGGGGTCGACCAGCCGTCCGAGCGGGCCTCGGCCTCAGGGCGCGGTGCTCCACCAGCCAGCAGAGCCGGACTGAGCCTCCGAGCCCGGGGCTCCACCAGCCTGCCCTGTGGGACTGAGCCTCCTGGCGAGCGCCGCGGGTCTCCGGCAGCCTTCATAGCGGGACTCAGCCTCCCGGCGCGGGGCTCCACCAGCCTTTCCGGAGGGACTTAGCCTCTGGTCGCGGGGCCGTGGGGGTGGACCAGCTGGACGGGCGGGACTTTGTCTCTGGGCGCGGGGCCGCAGGGGTCGATCCGCCGTACCGGCGGACTCGGCCTCCGGGCGCGGGGCTCCACCAGCCTGCACAGCCGGACTGAGCCTCCGATCATAGGGCTCTACCAGCCTTCCGGCAGGACTGAGCCTCCTGGCTCAGGCCGCGCGGGTCGACCAGCCGTCCTGTCGTGACTCAGCCTCCCGGCGCGGGGCTCCACCAGCCTTTCCGTAGGGACTCAGCCTCTGGGCGCCGGGCTCCACCAGCCTTTCCGGAGGGACTTAGCCTCTGGGCGCGGGGCCGCGGGGGTCGACCAGCTGGCCGGGCGGGACTTAGCCTCTGGGCACGGGGCCCTTGGGGCGCGGGGGTCGACCAGCTGCCCGGGCGGAACTTAGCCTCTGGGCGCGGAGCCGCGGGGGTCGACCAGCTGGCCGGGCGGGACTTCGCCTCTGAGCGCGGGGCCCCTGGGCCGCGAGGGTCGACCAGCTGGCCGGGCGGGACTTCGCCTCTGGGCGCGGGGCCGCAGGGGTCGATCAGCCGTACCGCCGGACTCGGCCTCCGGGCGCGGGGCTCCACCAGCCTGCACAGCCGGAGTGAGCCTCCGAGCATAGGGCTCTACCAGCCTTCCGGCAGGACTGAGCCTCCTGGCTCAGGCCGCGCGGGTCGACCAGCCGTCCTGTCCTGACTCGGCCTCCAGGCGCGGGGCTCCACCGGCCTGCCCTGCGGGACTCAGCCTCCGGGCGCGGGGCAGCGTGGCTGGATCAGCCGTGCAGGCGTGACTCAGCCTCCAGGCTGGGGGCCACGGCGGTTGCCCTACCGGCCTGGTGGGACTGAGCCTCCGAGCCCGGGGCTCCACCAGCCTGCCCTGTGGCTCTGAGCCTCCTGGCGAGGGCCGCGGGTCTCCAGCAGCCTTCATAGGGGGACTCAGCCTCCCGGCGCAGGGCTCCACCACCCTGCCCGGCGGGACTCAGTCTCTGGGCGCGGGGCAGCGGGCCTGGATCAGCCGTGCAGGCGGGACTCAGCCTCCGGGCTCGGGGCCACGGCGGTCGCCCTACCGGCCTGGTGGGACTGGGACTCCATACACGGGGCTCCACCAGCCTGCCCGGCAGGACCGAGCCTCCTGTCTCCGGCCGCGGGGGTCGACCAGCCGTCCCAGCGGGCCTCGGCCTCAGGGCGCGGTGCTCCACCAGCCAGCAGAGCCGGACTGAGCCTCCGAGCCCTGGGCTCCACCAGCCTGCCCTGTGGGATTGAGCCTCCTGGCGAGGGCCGCGGGTCTCCGGCAGCCTTCATAGCAGGACTCAGCCTCCCGGCGCGGGGCTCCACCGGCCTGCCCTGCGGGACTCAGCCTCAGGGCGCGGGGCAGCGTGGCTGGATCAGCCGTGCAGGCGTGACTCAGCCTCCGGGCTGGGGGCCACGGCGGTTGCCCTACCGGCCTGGTGGGACTGAGCCTCCGAGCCCGGGGCTCCACCAGCCTGCCCTGTGGGACTGAGCCTCCTGGCGAGGGCCGCGGGTCTCCAGCAGCCTTCATAGCGGGACTCAGCCTCCCGGCGCGGGGCACCACCTCCCTGCCCCGCGGGACTCAGCCTCTGGGCGCGGGGCAGCGGGGCTGGATCAGCCGTGCAGGCGGGACTCAGCCTCCGGGCTCGGGGCCACGGCGGTCGCCCTACCGGCCTGGTGGGAGTGAGACTCCAAACACGGGGCTCCACCAGCCTGCCCTGTGGGACTGAGCCTCCTGGCGAGGGCTGCGAGTCTCAGCAGCCTTCATAACGGGACTCAGCCTCCCGGCGCGGCGCTCCACCAGCCTGCCCGGCCGGTCTGAACCTCCTGGAGCAGGCCACGGGGCTCCACCATGCTGCACAGCGGGACTGAGCCTCCGTGCACGGGGGCCACAGCGGTGGACCAGGTGGCCCGGCGCGACTCTGCCTCCGGGCTCGGGGTCTGTGGTTTCGACCAGACTGCCCTGCGGGACTCATCGTCCAGGCGCGGGCCACGGGGTTCGGCCAGACGGCCAGGCGGGAAACAGCCTCCGGACGCTGGGCTGCGGGGCTCAGTCAGCTCGGCGGTACTAAGTCTGCGGGCGCTTGGCTGCGGGGGTCGACCATCTGGCCCGGCGTGACTTAGGCCCGAAGCGTGCCCGGACCCCAGCGCGCGCCAAGACCGGGGCGCGGGTCCAGTGCCATCGCCGCGGCGCTTTCCGCCCCTTCCCGATGCCTCAGGGGTTTGCGTTCTGTAGGCGGCGGCGGCGGCTTCGAGGGTATTGGGGTGGAGACGGTCGTGGGGGTGGAAGCTCGGTGTGGTACTGTCGCGCCCGCCCGCCGGCGACTCAGGGGAAATTCTGTCACGTGCCAGGCACCCGGCAACAGTGGCCCGAGAGCCCAAGGTCTTCTTTCCCAGTGCCCCTACCGCTGCCGCGGTCGCGCCGTCGAGGCCGGGAGCTCCGAGGCGGACGTGGTGTGCCGGGACGGGATCGGCCCTACGGGCGGGCGGCGGGTCGCCCCGGCCGCCCGGTGATCCGGCTCGGTCCCGCTGACGCGCGCGACGGTTGTCGGGCGCCACCTGGCGGCCGTTTGTATATCGTTCGTTCCTTCCGGAGCCACGACGGACGCGATTTGCCACGTCGCGCGCGCTGGACTTCAGCAGGCCGGCGGTGCTTGCGGGATCGTGCGGGTGGCGGCGGCGTGTCGGTGCCCGGCCTCTGGGCCGAGGTTGCACCTGCAGGGCTACTAGGGCGGTATGGCCGCCTGCACGGGTCGACCAGCACGCGCGGGCGCCCGCGGTGACGGACGGACAGACCGAACGACGGCCCTGGTCGGTGGTGGGGGAACGCCTGAGGTGGTTGGCACCTGGCCGTTCCGGAGCTGCCGACCGAGGCAGGCCGTGTCGGGCGATCGGACGACGCTCCACCGACGCCGAACGCGGACGCTGCTGGACGCGGGGCTCGACCGGCAGGCCCGGCGGGACTCAGCCCCCGTGCACGGGGTCTGTGGGTTCGACCAGCTGCACGGTGGACTCAGCTTGCGGTAGCGGGCCACGGGGGTCGACCAGTCGTCCCAGCGGGCCCTCGGCCTCAGGGCGCGTTGCTCCACCAGCCAACACAGCCGTTTGAGCCTCCGAGCGCGGGGCTCCACCAGCCTGCCCTGTGGGATTGAGCCTCCTGGCGAGGGCGGCGGGTCTCCGGCAGCCTTCATAGCGGGACTCAGCCTCCCGCCGCGGGGCTCCACCAGCCTTTCCGGAGGGACTCAGCCTCCGGGCGCGGGGCAGCGGGGCTGGATCAGCCGTGCAGGCGGGACTCAGCCTCCGGGCTCGGGGCCACGGCGGTCGCCCCTACCGGCCTGATGGGACTGAGCCTCCGAGCCCGGGGCTCCACCAGCCTGCCCTGTGGGACCGAGCCTCCTGTCTCCGGCCGCGGGGGTCGACCAGCCGTCCGAGCGGGCCTCGGCCTCAGGGCGCGGTGCTCCACCAGCCAGCAGAGCCGGACTGAGCCTCCGAGCCCGGGGCTCCACCAGCCTGCCCTGTGGGACTGAGCCTCCTGGCGAGCGCCGCGGGTCTCCGGCAGCCTTCATAGCGGGACTCAGCCTCCCGGCGCGGGGCTCCACCAGCCTTTCCGGAGGGACTTAGCCTCTGGTCGCGGGGCCGTGGGGGTGGACCAGCTGGACGGGCGGGACTTTGTCTCTGGGCGCGGGGCCGCAGGGGTCGATCCGCCGTACCGGCGGACTCGGCCTCCGGGCGCGGGGCTCCACCAGCCTGCACAGCCGGACTGAGCCTCCGATCATAGGGCTCTACCAGCCTTCCGGCAGGACTGAGCCTCCTGGCTCAGGCCGCGCGGGTCGACCAGCCGTCCTGTCGTGACTCAGCCTCCCGGCGCGGGGCTCCACCAGCCTTTCCGTAGGGACTCAGCCTCTGGGCGCCGGGCTCCACCAGCCTTTCCGGAGGGACTTAGCCTCTGGGCGCGGGGCCGCGGGGGTCGACCAGCTGGCCGGGCGGGACTTAGCCTCTGGGCACGGGGCCCTTGGGGCGCGGGGTCGACCAGCTGCCCGGGCGGAACTTAGCCTCTGGGCGCGGAGCCGCGGGGGTCGACCAGCTGGCCGGGCGGGACTTCGCCTCTGAGCGCGGGGCCCCTGGGCCGCGAGGGTCGACCAGCTGGCCGGGCGGGACTTCGCCTCTGGGCGCGGGGCCGCAGGGGTCGATCAGCCGTACCGCGGACTCGGCCTCCGGGCGCGGGGCTCCACCAGCCTGCACAGCCGGAGTGAGCCTCCGAGCATAGGGCTCTACCAGCCTTCCGGCAGGATTGAGCCTCCTGGCTCAGGCCGCGCGGGTCGACCAGCCGTCCTGTCCTGACTCGGCCTCCAGGCGCGGGGCTCCACCGGCCTGCCCTGCGGGACTCAGCCTCCGGGCGCGGGGCAGCGTGGCTGGATCAGCCGTGCAGGCGTGACTCAGCCTCCAGGCTGGGGGCCACGGCGGTTGCCCTACCGGCCTGGTGGGACTGAGCCTCCGAGCCCGGGGCTCCACCAGCCTGCCCTGTGGCTCTGAGCCTCCTGGCGAGGGCTGCGGGTCTCCAGCAGCCTTCATAGGGGGACTCAGCCTCCCGGCGCAGGGCTCCACCACCCTGCCCGGCGGGACTCAGTCTCTGGGCGCGGGGCAGCGGGCCTGGATCAGCCGTGCAGGCGGGACTCAGCCTCCGGGCTCGGGGCCACGGCGGTCGCCCTACC
>NW_026527520.1:0-31488 GCF_022682495.2 Desmodus rotundus
TATGGAATTTCCTCAGAAAACTAAAAATGGAAGTGCCTTTTGACCCAGCAATTCTGCTGCTGGGATTATACCCTAAGAACCCTGAAACACCAATCCAAAAGAACCTATGCACCCCAATGTTCATAGCAGCACAATTTACAGTAGCCAAGTACTGGAAGCAACCTAAGTGCCCCTCAGCAAAACGAGTGGATCCAAAAACTATGGTATATTTACACAAGGGAATTCTATGCAGCAGAGAGAAAGAAGGAGCTTATACCCTTTGCAACAGCATGGATGGAGCTGGAGAGCATTATGCTAAGTGAAATAAGCCAGACAGTGAGGGACAAATACCATATGATCTCACCTTTAACTGGAACATAATCAATAGAAGAAAAAAGGAAACAAAATATAACCAGAGACATTGAAGTTAAGAACAATCTAACAATATCCGGGGGTCGGGGGGCGGGGACAGTGGGAAGAGGGGATTACAGGAACTACTATAAAGGACACATGGACCAAAGCAAGGGGGAGGGTGGAGGTGGGGGAGGGAGGGGGGTCAGCTGGGGTGGAGTGGAGGGATGGGGAGAAAAGGCACACAACTGTAATTGAATTGTAATTGTAAGTTTGAGAGCAACAAGCTACTGAATCAATTTACTGTCATCAAATGATGAAACAAAAGCACAGGAGTATATCAAGTATGAAATGCAGTATTATCCTAAAGGACACTTTTTTCTAACCAAGCTCTACAATAGCCAGAGCTTTAGCCTTAACCCATAGCTAACCCTAACTCTAATACTGTAACCATAACCCTAACTCTAAAGTAATCCTAAAGTATCCCTAAACCATAACCCAGAAACTCTAACCTTAAAACCTTAACACTAAACCTAGCCATAACCTTAACATTGAACCTCAAACTAGCCTGAACCCTAACCCTAACCCTAGCCCTAACCCTAACACTAGGCATAACACTAACCCTAAACATCGCTCTAACCGTAACACTAACCCTAACCTCTAATCCAAAACCTAGGCCTAATCCTAACCCTAGCCATACCCATGACAATAACCTTACCATATCACAAACCATACCTCTAGCCCAAGCCATAAAATTAAATCCTAACCCAAGCCCTAACACTAACCCTACCTCTAAACCTAGCCCAAAACCTAACCCTAACCCTAACCTTAACCTTATCCCTAACCCTTACCCTAACCCTAACGCTATCCCTAACCCTAACCCTAACCCTAATAATAAAGCTAATACTTACCATAATCCTAATGCTAGCCCTAACCCTAACTCTATCTTTAAACAGAAGTCGTCTGATATATCAGAGCTGTGGGTTGTGTCCTAACCAAAATGCTACTGAAATCATTTTCCATCAGTAGTGATTGAACAGGAGTATAGCAGTGTCTGAACTTTGCAGGACAATGAGCTGCCAGGGTGAGCTTTTCGCTGCTCTATTTTTTCCAGGAAAAAAATCAGAGTCCGAAGATCTCCTGCAGCTACTTTCTACTATGTCTTGTGGACAAAAGTGTTTCTCGAATGTAGATATGCACATGAAGCTCACAGTCCACTGACTCTATTCGATTGAATTTCCTTCTGATAGAACAGCAAGGAATTCATGGAGAGCTTCCAAACAACTAGGCAATCAGGATGTTCATACAACTGCCTTATTAGGAAATTTCATGTCCAGCAGGTAACACTAGGTCAGTGGACTCATTTCAGTAGAGTGCGAAATGTATGGGGTGCCGATATAACCGACCGATGTAGAACGTCAATTCCATGGTTTTCTGTATGATCACCTTGGTGGTAACTTTGCTAGACAAAGACTGCCATAATCACATTCCCCCAAACAAATGAGAGAACCCTAGTTGGCACAGGACTATGCCAACTATGAACTGGAGTCAGCTTGGCTACCACTGTTTTCACCAAATTATGTGTTCTGGGAGGAAAGCGTATCCGGACGTGGGAAGGCCTCTAGGCCATGCTACGTGACTTGGACTCCAAGTCTCTGAAGATCTAAGGGAATATGAATCTCTGAGTGGCCTGTGTGGCTCCCAGTGGAAGATAATACATTCGTGAAGACTTGTTTGCTCCTCAAACTCACTCGGGAATCAACCTATTTCGTAGGAAGCAGGTTTTTATCCAAAGCTGTCTCACTGTTCAACGTCTTCTCAGTGTTCTCATTTCAGTAGTAGATGTGATGGTAGAAGAAGACTGTAGCCTAAGAAACCATGGAGACTATACTACGTCCCTCAGACTCCACCCGTTCATGAAGCATTCAAAGAGGAAGAAGCTAAAAGTACCTCATGGGACTACCAGGGCATTCATTCCACTCTGAGAATACAGCAGTGAAGACTTTGCGCTCCCCTACATCATTCAGGAATTATATCAAGTCATGTGAATAGTGTTCTGAACAAAAGCCATCCACACTATTTGACGTGTTATCAATGTTCTCATTTCAGTAGGAGATGAAAGCAGTGGTGCCTCACATAGTACGTACTCTTGTTAGCATCCTCTCCAAGTCCGTTGCTGCAATATAGGATCTCTGGCTCCTGTCATAGCCCAAGAGCTACTGAAATGGATTTCCGTCAGCAGAGGAGGGAATGCTAGCATAGCACTTTGTGATCCTTGAAGGGGAATGAGCTTCCACAGTAGAGTTTTCTCCTAGGTAGTTTTTCCATCAGAAAAGCGTAGCCCCAGGAAGAAGAGAAGCAACAGCCTACTACCTCACTTTCACCATACAGTGTTTTCAACATAGAAATGCTTGTGCAGCTAGCATTCCCCTTACTCTAAACGAGTGACTTTCTGTCACACAGCACAGGAGTGAATGGTTTGAAAGCTGCCTAGTTACTCAGGAATGAACATGTTCCTGTGGAGTGGCTTTAAGCATGAACGCAGCAATAGATCAATGTGCTCATACCATTTGAATTGGAAATGAGTGCCTTGTACCATATCACATACCCTCTTCAGAACTTATGACAGCTATTTTGCTCTGTTATCATTTACCTTGCTGTGTTTGAGTGCAACGATGTACAGAATCACTTTCTCATCATCAACAGACTATTTGAAAGCACAGGACTGTGACAGCTATGAAATGCACTATCTTCTATGACACACTTTCCTCTACCTCTGGCCGTCATCAAGCTCTAGCCCTAGCCCTAAACCTACCTGTAACATTAAGCCAAACCCTTACCCTAACTCTGTCCCTATCCCTAACCCTAAAAATACCCTTACCCCTACCCCTACCCCTAACCCTATCCCTAACCCTAACCCTAACGCTTATAATAAAGCTAATCCTTACCATAATCCTAATGCTAGCCCTAACCCTAACTCTATCTTTAAACAGAAGTCCTCTGATATATCAGAGCGGTGGGTTGTGTTCTAACAAAACTGCTACTAAAATCATTTTCTATCAGTAGTGATTGAACAGGAGTATAGCAGTGTCTGAACTTTGGAGGACAATGAGCTGCGAGTGTGAGATTTTCGCCGCTCTGTTTTTTCCAGCCAAAGAGCAGAGTCCGAAGATCTCCTGCAGCTACTGTCTACTATGTCTTGTGGACAAAACTGTATCTCGAACATAGATATGCACATGAAGCTCACAGTCCACTGACTCTATTCGATTGAATTTCCTTCTGATAGAACAGCAAGGAATTCTTGGAGAGCTTCCAAACAA
This sequence comes from Desmodus rotundus, assembly GCF_022682495.2. Taxonomy (NCBI): domain Eukaryota; kingdom Metazoa; phylum Chordata; class Mammalia; order Chiroptera; family Phyllostomidae; genus Desmodus; species Desmodus rotundus. The sequence goes on from NW_026527520.1 coordinate 3,651, forward strand.
CTAGGGAATCAGGATGTTCCATACAAGTGCCTTATTAGGAAATTTCATCTCCAGCGGGTAACACTATGTCAGTGGACTCGTTTCAGTAGAGTGGGAAATGTATGGGGTGCCGATATAACCGACCGATGTAGAACGTCAATTCCATGGTTTTCTGTATGATCACCTTGGCGGTAACTTTGCTAGCCAAAGAGTTCCGTAATCACGTTCCCCCAAACAAATGAGTGAACGGAAACACAGGACTATGCCAACTATGAACTGGAGTAAGCATGGCTACCACTGTTTTTGCCAAATTATGCGTTCTGCGAGGAAAGCGTGTCCAGACGTTGGAAGGACTCTAGGCCATGCTACGTGACTTGGATTCCAAGTCTCTGAAGATCTAAGGGAATATGAATCTCTGAGTGGCCTGTGGGGCTCCCATTGGAAGATAATACATTCGTGAAGATTTGTTTGCTCCTCAAACTCACTCGGGAATCAACCTTTTTCGTAGGAAGCAGGTTTTCTTCCAAAGCCGTCTCACTTTTCAACGTCTTCTCAGTGTTCTCATTTCAGTAGTAGATGTGATGGTAGAAGAAGACTGTAGCCTAAGAAACCATGGAGACTATACTACGTCCCTCAGACTCCACCCGTTCATGAAGCATTCAAAGAGGAAGAAGCTAAAAGTACCTCATGGGCCTACCAGGGCATTCATTCCACTCTGAGAATACAGCAGTGAAGACTTTGCACTCCCCTACATCATTCAGGAATTATATCAAGTTGTGCGAAAAGTGTTCTGAACAAAAGCCATCCACACTATTTGACGTGTTATCAATGTTCTCATTTCAGTAGGAGATGAAAGCAGTGGTGTCTCACATAGTACGTACTCTTGTTAGCATCCTCTCCAAGTCCCTTGCTGCAATATAGAATCTCTGGCTCCTGTCATAGCCCAAGAGCTACTGAAATGGTTTTCCGTCAGCAGAGGAGGGAATGCTAGCATAGCACTTTGTGATCCTTGAAGGGGAATGAGCTTCCATAGTAGAGTTTTCTCCTAGGTACTTTTTCCATCAGAAAAGCATAGTCCCAGGAAGAAGAGAAGCAACAGCCTACCACCTCACTTTGACCATATAGTGTTTTCAACGTAGCTATGCATGTGCAGCTAGCAGTCCCCTTACTGTATTCGAGTGACTCTCTATCACACACCACAGGAGTGAACGGTTTGAAAGCTGCCAAGTTACTCGGGAATGAACATGTTCCTGAGAAGTGGGTTGAACAGGAGCATAGCAGTGTCTGAACTATGCAGGACAATGAGCTATGAGTGTGAGCTTTTCGCCCCTCTGTTTTTTCCAGCCAAAGAGCAGAGTCCGAAGATCTCCTGCAGCTACTGTCTACTATGTCTTGTGGACAAAACTGTATCTCGAACATAGATATGCACATGAAGCTCACAGTCCACTGACTCTATTCGATTGAATTTCCTTCTGATAGAACAGCAAGGAATTCTTGGAGAGCTTCCAAACAACTAGGGAATCAGGATGTTCAATACAAGTGCCTTATTAAGAAATTTCATCTCCAGCGGGTAACACTAGGTCAGTGGACTCGCTTCAGTAGAGTGGGAAATGTATGGGGTGCCGATATTACCGACCGATTTAGAACATCATTTCCATTGGTTTTCTGTAGGATCACCTAGGCGGTAACTTTGCTAGCCAAAGAGTGCCGTAATCACGTTCCCCCAAACAAATGAGAGAACCCTAGTTGGCACAGGACTATGCCAACTATGAACTGGAGTAAGCTTGGCTATCACTGTTTTTGCCAAATTATGCGTTCTGCGAGGAAAGTGTATCCGGACGTTGGAAGGTCGCTAGGCCATGCTACGTGACTTGGACTCCAAGTATCTGAAGATCTAAGGGAATATGAATGTCAGAGTAGCCTGTGTGGCTCCCAGTAGAAGATAATACATTCATGAAGATTTGTTTGCTCCTCAAACTCACTCGGGAATCAACCTATTTTGTAGGAAGCAGGTTTTTCTCCAAAGCGGTCTCACTGTTCAACGTCTTCTCAGTGTTCTCATTTCAGTAGTAGATGTGATGGTAGAAGAAGACTGTAGCCTAAGAAACCATGGAGACTATACTACGTCCCTCGGACTCCACCCGTTCATGAAGCATTCAAAGAGGAAGAAGCTAAAAGTACCTCATGGGCCTACCAGGGCATTCATTCCACTCTGAGAATACAGCAGTGAAGATTTTGCGCTCCCCTGCATCATTCAGGAATTATATCAAGTCGTGCGAAAAGTGTTCTGAACAAAAGGCATCCACACTATTTGACATGTTATCAATGTTCTCATTTCAGTAGGAGATGAAAGCAGTGGTGTCTCACATAGTACGTACTCTTGTTAGCATACTCTCGAAGTCCCTTGCTGCAATATAGAATCTCTGGCTCCTATCATAGCCCAAGAGCTACTGAAATGGTTTTCTGTCAGCAGAGGAGGGAGTGCTAGCATAGCACTTTGTGATCCTTGAAGGGGAATGAGCTTCCACAGTAGAGTTTTCTCCTAGGTACTTTTTCCATCAGAAAAGCATAGTCCCAGGAAGAAGAGAAGCAACAGCCTACCACCTCACTTTGACCATACAGTGTTTTCAACGTAGCTATGCATGTGCAGCTAGCAGTCCCCTTACTGTATTCGAGTGACTCTCTATCACACACCACAGGAGTGAACGGTTTGAAAGCTGCCAAGTTACTCGGGAATGAACATGTTCCTGAGAAGTGGGTTGAACAGGAGCATAGCAGTGTCTGAACTATGCAGGACAATGAGCTGCGAGTGTGAGCTTTTCGCCCCTCTGTTTTTTCCAGCCAAAGAGCAGAGTCCGAAGATCTCCTGCAGCTACTGTCTACTATCTCTTGTGGACAAAACTGTTTCTCGAACCTAGATATGCACATGAAGCTCACAGTCCACTGACCCTATTTGATTGAATTTCCTTCTGATAGAACAGCAAGGAATTCATGGAAAGCTTCCAAACAACTAGGTAATCAGGATGTTCATACAAGTGCCTTATTAGGAAATTTCATCTCCAGCGGGTAACACTAGGTCAGTGGACTCATTTCAGTAGAGTGCGAAATGTATGGGGTGCCGATATAACCGACTGATTTAGAACGTCATTTCCATTGGTTTTCTGTATGATCACCGTGGCGGTAACTTTGCTAGCCAAAGAGTTCCGGAATCACATCCCCCAGAAGAAATGAGTGAATGGAAGAACAGGACTATGCCAACTATGAACTGGAGTAAGCTTGGCTATCACTTTTTTTGCCAAATTATGCGTTCTGCGAGGAAAGCGTATCCGGACGTTGGAAGACTGCTAGGCCATGCTATGTGACTTGGACTCCAAGTCTTTGAATATCTAAAGGAATATATATCTCAGAGTAGCCTGTGGGGCTCCCATTGGAAGATAATACATTCGTGAAGATTTGTTTGCTCCTCAAACTCACTCGGGAATCAACCTTTTTCGTAGGAAGCAGGTTTTCTTCCAAAGCCGTCTCAGTGTTCAACGTTTCTCAATGTTCTCATTTCAGTAGTAGATGTGATGGTAGAAGAAGACTGTAGCCTAAGAAACCATGGAGACTATACTACGTCCCTGGGACTCCACCCGTTCTTGAAGCATTCAAAGAGAAAGAAGCTAAAAGTACATCATGGGCCTACCGGGGCATTCATTCCACTCTGAGAATACAGCAGTGAAGAGTTTGCGCTACCCTGCATCATTCAGGAATTATATCCAGTCGTACAAAGTGTTCTGAACAAAAGCCATCCACACTATTTGATGTGTTGTCAATGTTTTCATTTCTGTAGGAGATGAAAGCAGTGGTGTCTCACATAGTATGTACTCTTGTCAGCATCCTGTCGAAGTACCTTGCTGCAATATAGGATCTCTAGCTCGTGTCATAGCCCAAGATCTACTGAAATGATTTCTCGTCAGCAAAGGAGGGAATGCTAGCATAGCACTTTGTGATCCTTGAAGGGGAATGAGCTTCTACAGTAGAGTTTTCTCCTAGATACTTTTTCCATCAGAAAAGCATAGTCCCAGGAGGAAGAAAAGCAACAGCCTACTACCTCACGTTGACCATACAGTGTTTTCAACGTAGCAATGTGTGTGCAGCTAGCAGTCCCCTTACTCTATTCGAGTGAATTTCTCTGACACAGCACAGGAGTGAACGGTTTGAAAGCTGCCAAGTACATGGGAATGAACATGTTCCTGAGAAGTGGCTTTAAGCATGAACGCAGCACCAGATCAATATGTTCATATCAGTTGAATTGGAAATGAGTGACTTGCACCATATCACATAACCTCTTCAGAACTTATGATCAGCTATTTTGCTCTCTTATCATTTACCTTGCTGTGTTTGAGTGCAACGATCTGCAGAATGAGTTTCTCATCATCAACGGACTCAATGAAAGTGCAGCACAATGAGAGCTATGAAATGCACTATCGTCTACGACACACTTTCCTCGACCTGCGGCAGTCATCTACCTTTAGCCCTAGCCCTAAACCTACATGTAACATTAACCCAAACCATAATCCTAAATCTATCATTAACCCTAACCCTAACCCTAACCCTATCGCTAACCGTAAACCTATCCCTAACCCTATCTGTAACCCTAGACGTATCCTTGACCCTAACCATAACCCTAGCTCCAACTGTATACCTATACCTAACCCTTGCTCTAACCCGAACCGTATCCCTAAACCTAAACCTAACCCTAAACCTAACCCTAGCCCTAACCCTAACCCTATACTTAACCCTAACCCTAACCCTAGCTCAGTCCCTAAACCTAACCCGAGCCCTAAACCTAACCCTAACCCTATGCCTAACCCTAACCCTACCACAATTCTAACCATAACCTTAATTCTAAACCTAACCCTAACTCTAATCCTAGCCTTAATCCTAACCCTAAACTTATCCCTAACCCTAACCCTAGCCCTAATTCTAAACATATACCTAACCCTAACCCTAGCCCTAAACCTAACTCTAACCCTAACCCTAACACTAGCCCTAGCACTACCCCTATTCCTAACCCTAGCTCTAGCCCTAGCCCTAACTGTAACCGTATAACTAATCCTAACCCTAAACCTAAACCTAGCCCTAACACTAACCTGAACCCTCACCCTACCCCTACCCCTACCCGTCACCCTTACCCTACCCCTAACCCTAACGCTATCCCTAACCCTAACCCTACAACTATCCCTAAACCTAACTCTAACCCTAACCCTACCACTAACCCTAACCCTAACCCTAACCCTAGCCCTAACCATATACCTAACCCTAACCCTCAACTTCACCCTAGCCCTGGTCGAGGCCCGCGGCCCCGTGCCTGAAGGTTGAGTAATGTCGGGCCAGCTGGTCAGCTGGTCGAACCCGCAGCCCCACACCCAGAGGCTATGTCCCTTTGGGACGGCTGGTCGAGGCCTGCGGGCCCGCGTCCAGAGGCTGAGTCCCACCGGGGCTGCTGGTCGAACCCCGCGTCTCTGAGCCCAAAAGCTGAGTCACACCAGACCAGCTGGTCGACCCCGCGTCCATGCATCTGCAACCAGAATCCTGCTGGGCCGTTTGGTCGACCCCCGCGGGCCGCGACCGGAGGCTGAGTCCCGCCTGCACGGCTGATCCAACCACGCTGCCCAGCGCCCGGAGGCTGAGTCCCGCCGGGTCGGATGGTCGATCTCCGTGGCCCGCGCTCGGACGATGAGTCCAGCCGGGCTGGCTGGTCGAACTCACAGAAACCTTGCACGTAGGCTGAGTCCCGCCGGGCTGGCTGATCCAACCACGCTGCCACGCTCCCCGAGGCTGAGTCCCGCCTAACACGCTGGTCTAAATCCGCGGCCCGCGCCCTTAGGCGGAGTCCCGCGGGGGCGAATGGTCGACCCCCGCGGCCCGCGCCAGGAAGCTCAGTCCCGCCGGGCAGGCTTGTGGAGCACCGTGCTCGGAGGCTGAGTCTCGCCGGGGCGGATCGTCGATCTTCGCGGCACGCGCACGGAGGATGAGTCCAGGCGGGCGTGCTGGTCGAACTAACAGAAGCCTTGCACGTAGGCTGAGTCCCGCCGGGCTGGCTGATCCAACCACGCTGCAACGCTCCCGGAGGCTGAGTCCCGCCGTACACACTGGTCTAAACCCGCGGCCCGGGCCCTTAGGCGGAGTCCCGCCAGGGCGAATGGTCGAACTCCGTGGACCGCGCTCGGACGATGAGTCCCGCCGTGCTGGCTGGTCGAAACCACAGACACCGTGCATGGAGGCTGAGTACAGCCGGGCCGGATGGTCGTCCCACGCAGCCCGGGCCCGTATGCTCAGTCCCACTGGGGAGGCTGGCGAACCCCGAGACCCGAGTCCGGAGGCTGAGTCCCGCTCTGCCGGCTGGTGGAGCCCCGCGCCGGGAGGCCGAGTCCCGCCGGAGCGGCTTGTCGACCCCCCGGCCCCCGCCAGGAAACTCAGTCCCGCCGGGCAAGCTTGTGGAGCACCCTGCTGGGAGGCTAGTCCCGCCGGGGCGCCTGGTCGATCTCCGTGGCCCGCGCTCGGACGATGAGTCCCGCCGGGCAGGCTGGTCGACCCCCGCGACCCGCGTCCGGAGGCTGAGTACCGCCTGCACGGCTGATCCAACCACGCTGCCCAGCACCGGAGGATGAGTCCCGCCGGGGCGGATGGTCGATCTCCGTGGCACGCGCTCGTACGATGAGTCCAGCCGGGCTGGCTGGTGGATGCACGCGTCCCCGTGCCCGGAGGCTGATTTCATTGGGCTGTCTTCTCCAGGTCCTCAGCATCGTGCTCAGAGGCTGATGTCCGACGGGCCGGCTGGTCGACCCCCGTGGGCCGCGACCGGAGGTTGAGTCCCGCCTGCATGGCTGATCCAACCACGCTGCCCAGCGCCCGGAGGCTGAGTCCCGCCGGGGCGGATGGTCGACTCCCGCAGCCCGGGCCAGGAGGCTCAGTCCCGCTGGGCAGGCTGGACGACCCCCGCGGCGCCCGCCCGGAAGCTCAGTTCGGCTCGGCAGGCTTGTGGAGCACCGTGCTCCTGGGCTAGTCCCGCAGGGGCGCCTGGTCGATCTCCGTGGCCCGCGCTCGGACGATGAGTCTAGCCGGGCTGGCTTGTCGAACTCAGAGAAGCCTTGCACGTAGGCTGAGTCCCGCCGGGCCGGCTGATCCAACCACGCTGCCCCGCTCCCGGAGGCTGAGTCCCGCCGTACCCACTGGTCTAAACCCGCGGCCCGGGCCCTTAGGCGGAGTCCCGACGGGGCGAATGGTCAACCCCCGTGGCCAGGGCCAGGAGGCTCAGTCCCGCTGGGCAGGCTGGTCGACCCCCGCGGCCCGCGCCAGGAAGCTCAGTCCCGCCGGGCAGGCTTGTGGAGTACCGTGCTCGTAGGCTAGTCCCGCCTGGGCGCCTGGACGAACTCCGTGGCCCGCGCTCGGACGATGAGTCCCGCCGGGCAGGCTGGTCGACCCCCGCGGCCCGCGCCAGGACCATCAGTCCCGCCGGGCAAGCTTGTGGAGCACCGTGCTGGGAGGCTAGTCCCGCCTGGGCGCCTGGTGGAACCCCGTGGCCCGCGCTCGGACGATGATTCCTGCCGGGGTGGCTGGTCGAAACCACAGACCCCGTGCATGGAGGCTGAGTACAGCCGGGCCAGATGGTCTTCCCCCGCAGCCCTGGCCCGGACGCTCAGTCCCGCTGGGCCGGCTGGTCGAGCCCCGCGTCCAGGAGCGTCCGCGGGCGGCGTCCGTGGAGCGTCGTCCCTTCGCACGACACGTCCCGCCTCGGTCGGCAGCTCTCGGAACGTCCACGTGCCAAACACCTCAGGCGTTCCACCACGACCGACCATGGCCGTCGTTCGGTCGGTCCGTAAGTCTCCGCGGGCGCCCGCGCGTGTTGGTCTACCAGCGCGGGCGGCCACACCGCCTTAGTAGTCCTGCAGGTGCAACCTCGGGCCCAGAGGCCTGGCACCGACACACCGGCGCCACCGGCTCGATCCCGCAAGCCCCGCCGGCCTGCTGGAAGTCCTGCTCCTGCGACGTGGCCAAATCGCTTCCCTCGTGGCTTCCGAAGGGACGAACGATATACAAACGGCCGCCAGGTGGCGCCTGACAACCGTCGCCAGCGTCAGCGGGACGGAGCCGGATCTACAGGAGGCCAGGAAGACTCACCGCCCGGCCGGAGCGCCGATCCCGTCCCGGCACACCACGTCCGCCTCGGAGCTCCCGGCCTCCACGGCGCGACCGCGCAGCCGTAGGGGAACTGGGAAAGAAGACCTTGGGCTCTCGGGCCGCGGCGGCTGGGTGACTGGCACGCGACAGAATTTCCACGGAGTCGCCGGCGGGAGGGCGGGCGGGCGGGCGGGCGGGCGCGTCCGGGCCAGAGCGAGCTTCCACCCCCACGACCGTCTCCACCCCGATACCATCGAAGCCCCCGCCGCCGCCTACAGAACGCAACACACGAGGCGTCGGGAAGGGGCGGCAAGCGCCGCGGCGGTCGCACGGGACCCGCGCCCCAGTCCAGGCCCGCGCCGAGGTGCGGGGACGCCTCGCTCCTGTCCCACCGGGCCAGATGGTCCACCCACGCAGCCCCACCCCACGGAGGGTCAGTCCCGCCGGGCAGGCTGGTGGTGACCGGCGCCCGTAGGTTGAGTCCCGCCGGGCCTGCTGATCCAACCATGCTGTCCCGCTCCCGGAGGCTGAGTCCCGCCGTACCCACTGGTCTAAACCCGCGGCCCGCGCCCTTAGGCGGAGTCCCGCCGGGGCGGATGGTCGACCCCCGAGCCCGGGCCAGGAGGCTCAGTCCCACTGTGCAGGCTGGTCGACCCACGCGGCCCGCGCCAGGAAGCTCCGTTCCGCCGGGCAGGCTTGTGGAGCACCGTGCTCAGAGGCTGAGTCCCGACGGGCCGGCTGGTCGACCCCCGCGGCCCGCAACCGGAGGCTGAGTCCCGCCTGCACGGCTGATCCAACCACGCTGCCCAGCGCCCGGAGGCTGAGTCCCTCCGGGGCGGATGGTCGATCTCCGTGGCCCGCGCTCGGATGATGAGTCCAGCCTGGCTGGCTGTTCGAACTCACAGAACCCTTGCACGTAGGCTGAGTCCCGCCGGGCCGGCTGATCCAACCACGCTGCCCCGCTCCCGGAGGCTGAGTCCCGCCGTACCCACTGGTCTAAACCCGCGGCCCGGGCCCTTAGGCGGTGTCACGACGGGGCGAATGGTCAACCCCCGTGGCCAGGGCCAGGAGGCTCAGTCCCGCTGGGCAGGCTGGTCGACCCCCGCGGCCCGCGCCAGGAAGCTCAGTCCCGCCGGGCAGGCTTGTGGAGCACCGTGCTCGGAGGCTCAGTCCCGACGGGGCGCCTGGTCGATCTCGGTGGCCCGCGCTCGGACGATGAGTCCCGCCGGGCAGGCTGGTCGACCCCCGCGACCTGCGTCCGGAGGCGGAGTCCCGCTCTGCCAGCTGATGGAGCCTCGCGCCGGGAGGACGAGTCCCGCCGGGCAGGCTGGTCGAACCCCGCAGGCCCGCGCCCAGAGGCTGTCCCTCCAGGGACGCTGGACCAACCCCGCGGCCCCGCGTCTGGATACTGAGTCCCGCCTTGCCGGATGGTTGAGGTCCCGGCCCCTTGCCCAAAGGCTGAGTCCTTCCGTGGCTGCTGGTGGACCCCCGAGTCTCCGAGCCCAGAGGGTGTCACACTGGACGTGCTGGTCGACCCCTGTGTCCAGCGCCTAGTGGCTGAGTTCCTCAGGGCAGGCTGGACGACCCCCACGGCCCCGCTTCTGGAGACTGAGTCCCGCCGGGCCGGCCGGTCGAGGCGCCGGCCCCTTGACCAAAGGCTGAGTCCCACCGGGGCTGCTTGTCCACTCACTCTGCCCCGAGCCCAGGGGCTGATTCCCTCAGGGCCGGCTGGTCAACCTCGCGGTCCTGCACCCATAGGCTGAGTTTCTCCAGTCAGCCTGGACGACCCCTGCGTCACCGCCTCTGCAGACTGAGTCTCGCCGGGCCGGCTTGTCGAGGCCCCAGCCCCTTTCCGAAAGGCTGAGTCCCACCGAGGCTGCTGGTCGACTCCCTCTGCCCCGAGCCCAGAGGCCTGAGGCTGAGTCCCTCCGGGCAGGCTGGTGGACCCACGCGGCCCCGTGCCCGGAGGCTGATTCCGATGTGCCTTCTTCACGGGGTCCTCAGCACCGTGCTCAGAGGCTGAGTCCAGCCGGGCCAGCTGGTCGACCCTGCTGCCCCGCACCTAAAGGCTGAGAACCGCTGGGCCCGCTGGGCAAAGCCTTCGGCACCACGCCCAGAGGCTCAATCTCGCCGGGCCGGCTGGTCGACCCCCGCAGCCCAGCGCCCCCAGGCTGAGTACCGCCGATCTGACTGTTTGAGCCCCGCAGCCCAGCGTCCCGAGGCTGTTTCCCGCCTGGCCGGCTGGTTGATCACGGTGGACCGCTCCCGCAGGCTGAGTCCCGCCAGGCAGGCTGGTCGAACTCACAGACCCCTGGCACGGAGGCTGAGTCCTGACGTACCGGTGGTCGAGGCCCTGCCCCCTTGCCAAAAGGCTGAGTCCCACTGGGGCTGCTGGTCGACTCCCTCTGCCCCGAGCCCAGAGGCCTGAGGCTGAGTCCTTCCGGGCAGGCTGGTGGATCCACGCGTCCCCGTGCCCGGAGGCTGATTTCATTGGGCTGTCTTCTACGGGTCCTCAGCACCGTGCTCAGAGGCTGAGTCCCGACGGGCCGGCTGGTCGACCCCCGCGGCCCGCAACCGGAGGCTGAGTCCCGCCTGCACGGCTGATCCAACCACGCTGCCCAGCGCCCGGAGGCTGAGTCCCTCCGGGGCGAATGGTCGATCTCCGTGGCCCGCGCTCGGACGATGAGTCCAGCCTGGCTGGCTGGTCGAAACCACAGACCCCGTGCATGGAGGCTGAGTACAGCCGGGCCGGATGGTCGTCCCCCGCAGCCAGGGCCCGGACGCTCAGTCCCACTGGGCAGGCTGGTCGACCCCCGCGGCCCGCACCCGGAAGCTCTGTCCGCCTGGGCAGGCTTGTGGAGCACCATGCTCGTAGGCTAGTCCCGCCGGGGCGCCTGGTCGATCTCCGTGGCCCGCGCTCGGACGATGAGTCCCGCCGTGCTGGCTGGTCGAACCCACAGACCCCGTGCATGGAGGCTGAGTACAGCCGGGCCGGATGGTCGTCCACCGCATCTCGGGCCCGTACGCTCAGTCCCACTGGGGAGGCTGGTCGACCCCCGCGACCCGAGTCCGGAGGCTGAGTCCCGCTCTGCCGGCTGGTGGAGCCCCGCGCCGGGAGGCCGAGTCCCGCCGGGCCGGCTTGTCGACCCCCCCGGCCCCCGCCAGGAAGCTCAGTCCCGCCGGGCAAGCTTGTGGAGCACCCTGCTGGGAGGCTAGTCCCGCCGGTGCGCCTGGTCGATCTCCGTGGCCCGCGCTCGGACGATGAGTCCCGCCGGGAAGGCTGGTAGACCCCCTCGACCCGCGTCCGGAGGCTGAGTCCCGCCTGCACGGCTGATCCAACCACGCTGCCCAGCACCGGAGGCTGAGTCCCGCCGGGGCGGATGGTCGATGTCCGTGGCATGCGCTCGGACGATGAGTCCAGCCGGGCTGGCTGGTCGAACTCACAGAAGCCTTGCACGTAGGCTGAGTCCCGCCGGGCCGGCTGATCCAACCACGCTGCCCCGCTCCCGGAGGCTGAGTCCCGCCGTACGCACTGGTCTAAACCCGCGGCCCGTGCCCTTAGGCGGAGTCCAGCCGGGGCGGATGGTCGTCCCCCGTGTCCCTGGCCAGGAGGATCAGTCCGCTTGGCAGGCTGGACGACCCCCGCGGCACGCGCCAGGAATCTCAGTCCCACTGGGCAGGCTTGTGGAGTACCGTGCTCGTAGGCTAGTCCCGCCCGGGCGCATGGACGAACTCCGTGGCCCGCGCTCGGACGATGAGTCCCGCCGGGCAGGCTGGTCGACCCCCGCGGCCCGCGCCAGGACGCTCAGTCCCACCGGGCAAGCTTGTGGAGCACCGTGCTGGGAGGCTAGTCCCGCCTGGGCGCCTGGTGGAACCCCGTGGCCCGCGCTCGGACGATGATTCCTGCCGGGGTGGCTGGTCGAACCCACAGACCCCATGCATGGAGGCTGAGTACAGCCGGGCCAGATGGTCTTCCCCCGCAGCCCTGGCCCGGACGCTCAGTCCCGCTGGGCCGGCTGGTCGAGCCCCGCGTCCAGGAGCGTCCGCGGTCGGCGTCCGTGGAGCGTCGTCCCTTCGCACGACACGTCCCGCCTCGGTCGGCAGCTCTCGGAACGTCCACGTGCCAACCACCTCAGGCGTTCCACCACGACCGACCATGGCCGTCGTTCGGTCGGTCCGTAAGTCTCCGCGGGCGCCCGCGCGTGTTGGTCTACCAGCGCGGGCGGCCACACCGGCTTAGTAGTCCTGCAGGTGCAACCTCGGGCCCAGAGGCCTGGCACCGACACACCGGCGCCACCGGCTCGATCCCGCAAGCCCCGCCGGCCTGCTGGAAGTCCTGCTCCTGCGACGTGGCCAAATCGCTTCCCTCGTGGCTTCCGAAGGGACGAACGATATACAAACGGCCGCCAGGTGGCGCCTGACAACCGTCGCCAGCGTCAGCGGGACGGAGCCGGATCTACAGGAGGCCAGGAAGACTCACCGCCCGGCCGGAGCGCCGATCCCGTCCCGGCACACCACGTCCGCCTCGGAGCTCCCGGCCTCCACGGCGCGACCGCGCAGCCGTAGGGGAACTGGGAAAGAAGACCTTGGGCTCTCGGGCCGCGGCGGCCGGGTGACTGGCACGCGACAGAATTTCCACGGAGTCGCCGGCGGGAGGGCGGGCGGGCGCGTCCGGGCCAGAGCGAGCTTCCACCCCCACGACCGTCTCCACCCCGATACCATCGAAGCCGCCGCCGCCGCCTACAGAACGCAACCCACGAGGCGTCGGGAAGGGGCGGCAAGCGCCGCGGCGGTCGCACGGGACCCGCGCCCCAGTCCAGGCCCGCGCCGAGGTGCGGGGACGCCTCGCTCCTGTCCCACCGGGCCAGATGGTCCACCCACGCAGCCCCACCCCACGGAGGGTCAGTCCCGCCGGGCAGGCTGGTGGTGACCGGCGCCCGTAGGTTGAGTCCCGCCGGGCCTGCTGATCCAACCATGCTGTCCCGCTCCCGGAGGCTGAGTCCCGCCGTACCCACTGGTCTAAACCCGCGGCCCGCGCCCTTAGGCGGAGTCCCGCCGGGGCGGATGGTCGACCCCCGAGCCCGGGCCAGGAGGCTCAGTCCCGCTGTGCAGGCTGGTCGACCCACGCGGCCCGCGCCAGGAAGCTCCGTTCCGCCGGGCAGGCTTGTGGAGCACCGTGCTCAGAGGCTGAGTCCCGACGGGCCGGCTGGTCGACCCCCGCGGCCCGCAACCGGAGGCTGAGTCCCGCCTGCACGGCTGATCCAACCACGCTGCCCAGCGCCCGGAGGCTGAGTCCCTCCGGGGCGGATGGTCGATCTCCGTGGCCCGCGCTCGGATGATGAGTCCAGCCTGGCTGGCTGTTCGAACTCACAGAACCCTTGCACGTAGGCTGAGTCCCGCCGGGCCGGCTGATCCAACCACGCTGCCCCGCTCCCGGAGGCTGAGTCCCGCCGTACCCACTGGTCTAAACCCGCGGCCCGGGCCCTTAGGCGGAGTCCCGACGGGGCGAATGGTCAACCGCCGTGGCCAGGGCCAGGAGGCTCAGTCCCGCTGGGCAGGCTGGTCGACCCCCGCGGCCCGCGCCAGGAAGCTCAGTCCCGCCGGGCAGGCTTGTGGAGCACCGTGCTCGGAGGCTCAGTCCCGACGGGGCGCCTGGTCGATCTCGGTGGCCCGCGCACGGACGATGAGTCCCGCCGGGCAGGCTGGTCGACCCTGCTGCCCCGCACCTAAAGGCTGAGAACCGCTGGGCCCGCTGGGCAAAGCCTTCGGCACCACGCCCAGAGGCTCAATCTCGCCGGGCCGGCTGGTCGACCCCCGCAGCCCAGCGCCCCCAGGCTGAGTACCGCCGATCTGACTGTTTGAGCCCCGCAGCCCAGCGTCCCGAGGCTGTTTCCCGCCTGGCCGGCTGGTTGATCACGGTGGACCGCTCCCGCAGGCTGAGTCCCGCCAGGCAGGCTGGTCGAACTCACAGACCCCTGGCACGGAGGCTGAGTCCTGACGTACCGGTGGTCGAGGCCCTGCCCCCTTGCCAAAAGGCTGAGTCCCACTGGGGCTGCTGGTCGACTCCCTCTGCCCCGAGCCCAGAGGCCTGAGGCTGAGTCCTTCCGGGCAGGCTGGTGGATCCACGCGTCCCCGTGCCCGGAGGCTGATTTCATTGGGCTGTCTTCTACGGGTCCTCAGCACCGTGCTCAGAGGCTGAGTCCCGACGGGCCGGCTGGTCGACCCCCGCGGCCCGCAACCGGAGGCTGAGTCCCGCCTGCACGGCTGATCCAACCACGCTGCCCAGCGCCCGGAGGCTGAGTCCCTCCGGGGCGAATGGTCGATCTCCGTGGCCCGCGCTCGGACGATGAGTCCAGCCTGGCTGGCTGGTCGAACCCACAGACCCCGTGCATGGAGGCTGAGTACAGCCGGGCCGGATGGTCGTCCCCCGCAGCCAGGGCCCGGACGCTCAGTCCCACTGGGCAGGCTGGTCGACCCCCGCGGCCCGCACCCGGAAGCTCTGTCCGCCTGGGCAGGCTTGTGGAGCACCGTGCTCGTAGGCTATTCCCGCCGGGGAGCCTGGTCGATCTCCGTGGCCCGCGCTCGGACGATGAGTCCCGCCGTGCTGGCTGGTCGAACCCACAGACCCCGTGCATGGAGGCTGAGTACAGCCGGGCCGGATGGTCGTCCCCCGCAGCTCGGGCCCGTACGCTCAGTCCCACTGGGGAGGCTGGTCGACCCCCGCGACCCGAGTCCGGAGGCTGAGTCCCGCTCTGCCGGCTGGTGGAGCCCCGCGCCGTGAGGCCGAGTCCCGCCGGGGCGGTAGTCGACCCCCGAGCCCGGGCCAGGAGGTTCAGTCCCGCTGTGCAGGCTGGTCGACCCCCGCGGCCCGCGCCAGGAAGCTCAGTCCCGCCGGGCAGGCTTGTGGAGCACCGTGCTCGGAGGCTCAGTCCCGACGGGGCGCCTGGTCGATCTCGGTGGCCCGCGCTCGGACGATGAGTCCCGCCGTGCTGGATGGTCGAACCCACAGACCCCGTGCATGGAGGCTGAGTACAGCCGGGCCGGATGGTCGTCCCCCGCAGCTCAGGCCCGTACGCTCAGTCCCACTGGGGAGGCTGGTCGACCCCCGCGACCCGAGTCCGGAGGCTGAGTCCCGCTCTGCCGGCTGGTGGAGCCCCGCGCCGGGAGGCCGAGTCCCGCCGGGCCGGCTTGTCGACCCCCCCGGCCCCCGCCAGGAAGCTCAGTCCCGCCGGGCAAGCTTGTGGAGCACCCTGCTGGGAGGCTAGTCCCGCCGGGGCGCCTGGTCGATCTCCGTGGCCCGCGCTCGGACCATGAGTCCCGCCGGGCAGGCTGGTAGACCCCTCGACCCGCGTCCGGAGGCTGAGTCCCACCTGCACGGCTGATCCAACCACGCTGCCCAGCACCGGAGGCTGAGTACCGCCGGGGCAGATGGTCGATGTCCGTGGCACGCGCTCGGACGATGAGTCCAGCCGGGCTGGCTGGTCGAACTCACAGAAGCCTTGCACGTAGGCTGAGTCCCGCCGGGCCGGCTGATCCAACCACGCTGCCCCGCTCCCGGAGGCTGAGTCCCGCCGTACGCACTGGTCTAAACCCGCGGCCCGGTCCCTTAGGCGGAGTCCAGCCGGGGCGAATGGTCGTCCCCCGTGTCCCTGGCCAGGAGGATCAGTCCGCTTGGCAGGCTGGACGACCCCCGCGGCCCGCGCCAGGAATCTCAGTCACGCTGGGCAGGCTTGTGGTGTACCGTGCTCGTAGGCTAGTCCCGCCTGGGCGCCTGGACGAACCCCGTGGCCCGCGCTCGGACGATGATTCCTGCCGGGGTGGCTGGTCGAACCCACAGACCCCGTGCATGGAGGCTGAGTACAGCCGGGCCAGATGGTCTTCCCCCGCAGCCCTGGCCCGGACGCTCAGTCCCGCTGGGCCGGCTGGTCGAGCCCCGCGACCTGCGTCCGGAGGCGGAGTCCCGCTCTGCCAGCTGATGGAGCCTCGCGCCGGGAGGACGAGTCCCGCCGGGCAGGCTGGTCGAACCCCGCAGGCCCGCGCCCAGAGGCTGTCCCTCCAGGGACGCTGGACCAACCCCGCGGCCCCGCGTCTGGATACTGAGTCCCGCCTTGCCGGATGGTTGAGGTCCCGGCCCCTTGCCCAAAGGCTGAGTCCTTCCGTGGCTGCTGGTGGACCCCCGAGTCTCCGAGCCCAGAGGGTGTCACACTGGACGTGCTGGTCGACCCCTGTGTCCAGCGCCTAGTGGCTGAGTTCCTCAGGGCAGGCTGGACGACCCCCACGGCCCCGCTTCTGGAGACTGAGTCCCGCCGGGCCGGCCGGTCGAGGCGCCGGCCCCTTGACCAAAGGCTGAGTCCCACCGGGGCTGCTTGTCCACTCACTCTGCCCCGAGCCCAGGGGCTGATTCCCTCAGGGCCGGCTGGTCAACCTCGCGGTCCTGCACCCATAGGCTGAGTTTCTCCAGTCAGCCTGGACGACCCCTGCGTCACCGCCTCTGCAGACTGAGTCTCGCCGGGCCGGCTTGTCGAGGCCCCAGCCCCTTTCCGAAAGGCTGAGTCCCACCGAGGCTGCTGGTCGACTCCCTCTGCCCCGAGCCCAGAGGCCTGAGGCTGAGTCCCTCCGGGCAGGCTGGTGGACCCACGCGGCCCCGTGCCCGGAGGCTGATTCCGATGTGCCTTCTTCACGGGGTCCTCAGCACCGTGCTCAGAGGCTGAGTCCAGCCGGGCCAGCTGGTCGACCCTGCTGCCCCGCACCTAAAGGCTGAGAACCGCTGGGCCCGCTGGGCAAAGCCTTCGGCACCACGCCCAGAGGCTCAATCTCGCCGGGCCGGCTGGTCGACCCCCGCAGCCCAGCGCCCCCAGGCTGAGTACCGCCGATCTGACTGTTTGAGCCCCGCAGCCCAGCGTCCCGAGGCTGTTTCCCGCCTGGCCGGCTGGTTGATCACGGTGGACCGCTCCCGCAGGCTGAGTCCCGCCAGGCAGGCTGGTCGAACTCACAGACCCCTGGCACGGAGGCTGAGTCCTGACGTACCGGTGGTCGAGGCCCTGCCCCCTTGCCAAAAGGCTGAGTCCCACTGGGGCTGCTGGTCGACTCCCTCTGCCCCGAGCCCAGAGGCCTGAGGCTGAGTCCTTCCGGGCAGGCTGGTGGATCCACGCGTCCCCGTGCCCGGAGGCTGATTTCATTGGGCTGTCTTCTACGGGTCCTCAGCACCGTGCTCAGAGGCTGAGTCCCGACGGGCCGGCTGGTCGACCCCCGCGGCCCGCAACCGGAGGCTGAGTCCCGCCTGCACGGATGATCCAAACACGCTGCCCAGCGCCCGGAGGCTGAGTCCCTCCGGGGCGAATGGTCGATCTCCGTGGCCCGCGCTCGGACGATGAGTCCCGCCGGGCAGGCTGGTCGACCCCCGCGGCCCGCGCCAGGACGCTCAGTCCCACCGGGCAAGCTTGTGGAGCACGGTGCTGGGAGGCTAGTCCCGCCTGGGCGCCTGGTGGAACCCCGTGGCCCGCGCTCGGACGATGATTCCTGCCGGGGTGGCTGGTCGAACCCACAGACCCCGTGCATGGAGGCTGAGTACAGCCGGGCCAGATGGTCTTCCCCCGCAGCCCTGGCCCGGACGCTCAGTCCCGCTGGGCCGGCTGGTCGAGCCCCGCGTCCAGGAGCGTCCGCGGGCGGCGTCCGTGGAGCGTCGTCCCTTCGCACGACACGTCCCGCCTCGGTCGGCAGCTCTCGGTACCTCCACGTGCCACCCACCTCAGGCGTTCCACCACGACCGACCATGGCCATCGTTCGGTCGGTCCGTAAGTCTCCGCGGGCGCCCGCGCGTGTTGGTCTACCAGCGCGGGCGGCCACACCGCCTTAGTAGTCCTGCAGGTGCAACCTCGGGCCCAGAGGCCTGGCACCGACACACCGGCGCCACCGGCTCGATCCCGCAAGCCCCGCCGGCCTGCTGGAAGTCCTGCTCCTGCGACGTGGCCAAATCGCTTCCCTCGTGGCTTCCGAAGGGACGAACGATATACAAACGGCCGCCAGGTGGCGCCTGACAACCGTCGCCAGCGTCAGCGGGACGGAGCCGGATCTACAGGAGGCCAGGAAGACTCACCGCCCGGCCGGAGCGCCGATCCCGTCCCGGCACACCACGTCCGCCTCGGAGCTCCCGGCCTCCACGGCGCGACCGCGGCAGCCGTAGGGGAACTGGGAAAGAAGACCTTGGGCTCTCGGGCCGCGGCGGCTGGGTGACTGGCACGCGACAGAATTTCCACGGAGTCGCCGGCGGGAGGGCGGGCGGGCGGGCGGGCGGGCGCGTCCGGGCCAGAGCGAGCTTCCACCCCCACGACCGTCTCCACCCCGATACCATCGAAGCCGCTGCCGCCGCCTACAGAACGCAACCCACGAGGCGTCGGGAAGGGGCGGCAAGCGCCGCGGCGGTCGCACGGGACCCGCGCCCCAGTCCAGGCCCGCGCCGAGGTGCGGGGACGCCTCGCTCCTGTCCCACCGGGCCAGATGGTCCACCCACGCAGCCCCACCCCACGGAGGGTCAGTCCCGCCGGGCAGGCTGGTGGTGACCGGCGCCCGTAGGTTGAGTCCCGCCGGGCCTGCTGATCCAACCATGCTGTCCCGCTCCCGGAGGCTGAGTCCCGCCGTACCCACTGGTCTAAACCCGCGGCCCGCGCCCTTAGGCGGAGTCCCGCCGGGGCGGATGGTCGACCCCCGAGCCCGGGCCAGGAGGCTCAGTCCCGCTGTGCAGGCTGGTCGACCCACGCGGCCCGCGCCAGGAAGCTCCGTTCCGCCGGGCAGGCTTGTGGAGCACCGTGCTGAGGCTGAGTCCCGACGGGCCGGCTGGTCGACCCCCGCGGCCCGCAACCGGAGGCTGAGTCCCGCCTGCACGGCTGATCCAACCACGCTGCCCAGCGCCCGGAGGCTGAGTCCCTCCGGGGCGGATGGTCGATCTCCGTGGCCCGCGCTCGGATGATGAGTCCAGCCTGGCTGGCTGTTCGAACTCACAGAACCCTTGCACGTAGGCTGAGTCCCGCCGGGCCGGCTGATCCAACCACGCTGCCGCGCTCCCGGAGGCTGAGTCCCGCCGTACCCACTGGTCTAAACCCGCGGCCCGGGCCCTTAGGCGGAGTCCCGACGGGGCGAATGGTCAACCCCCGTGGCCAGGGCCAGGAGGCTCAGTCCCGCTGGGCAGGCTGGTCGACCCCCGCGGCCCGCGCCAGGACGCTCAGTCCCGCCGGGCAGGCTTGTGGAGCACCGTGCTCGGAGGCTCAGTCCCGACGGGGCGCCTGGTCGATCTCGGTGGCCCGCGCTCGGACGATGAGTCCCGCCGGGCAGGCTGGTCGACCCCCGCGACCTGCGTCCGGAGGCTGAGTCCCGCTCTGACAGATGGTGGAGCCCCGCGCCGGGAGGCCGAGTCTCGCCGTGCAGGGTGATCCAACCTCGCTGCCCCGCGCCCAGAGGCTGTCCCTCCAGGGACGCTGGACCAACCCCGCGGCCCCGCGTCTGGATACTGAGTCCCGCCTTGCCGGATGGTTGAGGTCCCGGCCCCTTGCCCAAAGGCTGAGTCCTTCCGTGGCTGCTGGTGGACCCCCGAGTCTCCGAGCCCAGAGGGTGTCACACTGGACGTGCTGGTCGACCCCTGTGTCCAGCGCCTAGTGGCTGAGTTCCTCAGGGCAGGCTGGACGACCCCCACAGCCCGCTTCTGGAGAATGAGTCCCGCCGGGCCGGCCGGTCGAGGCGCCGGCCCCTTGACCAAAGGCTGAGTCCCACCGGGGCTGCTTGTCCACTCACTCTGCCCCGATCCCAGGGGCTGATTCCCTCAGGGCCGGCTGGTCAACCTCGCGGTCCTGCACCCATAGGCTGAGTTTCTCCAGTCAGCCTGGACGACCCCTGCGTCACCGCCTCTGCAGACTGAGTCTCGCCGGGCCGGCTTGTCGAGGCCCCAGCCCCTTTCCGAAAGGCTGAGTCCCACCGAGGCTGCTGGTGGACTCCCTCTGCACCGAGCCCAGAGGCCTGAGGCTGTGTCCCTCCAGGCAGGCTGGTGGACCCACTCGGCCCCGTGCCCGGAGGCTGATTCCGATGTGCCATCTTCACCGGGTCCTCAGCACCGTGCTCAGAGGCTGAGTCCAGCCGGGCCAGCTGGTCGACCCTGCTGCCCCGCACCTAAAGGATGAGAACCGCTGGGCAAAGCCTTCGGCACCACGCCCAGAGGCTCAATCTCGCCGGCCCGGCTGGTCGACCCCCGCAGCTCAGCGCCCCAAGGCTGAGTACCGCCGATCTGACTGTTTGAGCCCCGCAGCCCAGCGTCCCGAGGCTGTTTCCCGCCTGGCCGGCTGGTTGATCACGGTGGACCGCTCCCGCAGGCTGAGTCCCGCCAGGCAGGCTGGTCGAACTCACAGACCCCTGGCACGGAGGCTGAGTCCTGACGTACCGGTGGTCGAGGCCCTGCCCCCTTGCCAAAAGGCTGAGTCCCACTGGGGCTGCTGGTCGACTCCCTCTGCCCCGAGCCCAGAGGCCTGAGGCTGAGTCCTTCCGTGCAGGCTTGTGGATCCACGCGTCCCCGTGCCCGGAGGCTGATTTCATTGGGCTGTCTTCTACGGGTCCTCAGCACCGTGCTCAGAGGCTGAGTCCCGACGGGCCGGCTGGTCGACCCCCGCGGCCCGCAACCGGAGGCTGAGTCCCGCCTGCACGGCTGATCCAACCACGCTGCCCAGCGCCCGGAGGCTGAGTCCCTCCGGGGCGAATGGTCGATCTCCGTGGCCCGAGCTCGGACGATGAGTCCAGCCTGGCTGGCTGGTCGAAACCACAGACACCGTGCATGGAGGCTGAGTACAGCCGGGCCGGATGGTCGTCCCCCGCAGCCAGGGCCCGGACGCTCAGTCCCACTGGGCAGGCTGGTCGACCCCCGCGGCCCGCACCCGGAAGCTCTGTCCGCCTGGGCAGGCTTGTGGAGCACCATGCTCGTAGGCTAGTCCCGCCGGGGCGCCTGGTCGATCTCCGTGGCCCGCGCTCGGACGATGAGTCCCGCCGTGCTGGCTGGTCGAACCCACAGACCCCGTGCATGGAGGCTGAGTACAGCCGGGCCGGATGGTCGTCCCACGCAGCTCGGGCCCGTACGCTCAGTCCCACTGGGGAGGCTGGTCGACCCCCGCGACCCGAGTCCGGAGGCTGAGTCCCGCTGTGCCGGCTGGTGGAGCCCCGCGCCGGGAGGCCGAGTCCCGCCGGGCCGGCTTGTCGACCACCCCGGCCCCCGCCAGGAAGCTCAGTCCCGCCGGGCAAGCTTGTGGAGCACCCTGCTGGGAGGCTAGTCCCGCCGGGGCGCCTGGTCGATCTCCGTGGCCCGCGCTCGGACGATGAGTCCCGCCGGGCAGGCTGGTAGACCCCCTCGAACCGCGTCCGGAGGCTGAGTCCCGCCTGCACGGCTGATCCAACCACGCTGCCCAGCACCGGAGGCTGAGTCCCGCCGGGGCGGATGGTCGATGTCCGTGGCATGCGCTCGGACGATGAGTCCAGCCGGGCTGGCTGGTCGAACTCACAGAAGCCTTGCACGTAGGCTGAGTCCCGCCGGGCCGGCTGATCCAACCACGCTGCCCCGCTCCCGGAGGCTGAGTCCCGCCGTACGCACTGGTCTAAACCCGCGGCCCGTGCCCTTAGGCGGAGTCCAGCCGGGGCGGATGGTCGTCCCCCGTGTCCCTGTCCAGGAGGATCAGTCCGCTTGGCAGGCTGGACGACCCCCGCGGCCCGCGCCAGGAATCTCAGTCCCACTGGGCAGGCTTGTGGAGTACCGTGCTCGTAGGCTAGTCCCGCCCGGGCGCATGGACGAACTCCGTGGCCCGCGCTCGGACGATGAGTCCCGCCGGGCAGGCTGGTCGACCCCCGCGGCCCGCGCCAGGACGCTCAGTCCCACCGGGCAAGCTTGTGGAGCACGGTGCTGGGAGGCTAGTCCCGCCTGGGCGCCTGGTGGAACCCCGTGGCCCGCGCTCGGACGATGATTCCTGCCGGGGTGGCTGGTCGAACCCACAGACCCCGTGCATGGAGGCTGAGTACAGCCGGGCCAGATGGTCTTCCCCCGCAGCCCTGGCCCGGACGCTCAGTCCCGCTGGGCCGGCTGGTCGAGCCCCGCGTCCAGGAGCGTCCGCGGGCGGCGTCCGTGGAGCGTCGTCCCTTCGCACGACACGTCCCGCCTCGGTCGGCAGCTCTCGGAACGTCCACGTGCCAACCACCTCAGGCGTTCCACCACGACCGACCATGGCCGTCGTTCGGTCGGTCCGTAAGTCTCCGCGGGCGCCCGCGCGTGTTGGTCTACCAGCGCGGGCGGCCACACCGCCTTAGTAGTCCTGCAGGTGCAACCTCGGGCCCAGAGGCCTGGCACCGACACACCGGCGCCACCGGCTCGATCCCGCAAGCCCCGCCGGCCTGCTGGAAGTCCTGCTCCTGCGACGTGGCCAAATCGCTTCCCTCGTGGCTTCCGAAGGGACGAACGATATACAAACGGCCGCCAGGTGGCGCCTGACAACCGTCGCCAGCGTCAGCGGGACGGAGCCGGATCTACAGGAGGCCAGGAAGACTCACCGCCCGGCCGGAGCGCCGATCCCGTCCCGGCACACCACGTCCGCCTCGGAGCTCCCGGCCTCCACGGCGCGACCGCGCAGCCGTAGGGGAACTGGGAAAGAAGACCTTGGGCTCTCGGGCCGCGGCGGCCGGGTGACTGGCACGCGACAGAATTTCCACGGAGTCGCCGGCGGGAGGGCGGGCGGGCGCGTCCGGGCCAGAGCGAGCTTCCACCCCCACGACCGTCTCCACCCCGATACCATCGAAGCCGCCGCCGCCGCCTACAGAACGCAACCCACGAGGCGTCGGGAAGGGGCGGCAAGCGCCGCGGCGGTCGCACGGGACCCGCGCCCCAGTCCAGGCCCGCGCCGAGGTGCGGGGACGCCTCGCTCCTGTCCCACCGGGCCAGATGGTCCACCCACGCAGCCCCACCCCACGGAGGGTCAGTCCCGCCGGGCAGGCTGGTGGTGACCGGCGCCCGTAGGTTGAGTCCCGCCGGGCCTGCTGATCCAACCATGCAGTCCCGCTCCCGGAGGCTGAGTCCCGCCGTACCCACTGGTCTAAACCCGCGGCCCGCGCCCTTAGGCGGAGTCCCGCCGGGGCGGATGGTCGACCCCCGAGCCCGGGCCAGGAGGCTCAGTCCCGCTGTGCAGGCTGGTCGACCCACGCGGCCCGCGCCAGGAAGCTCCGTTCCGCCGGGCAGGCTTGTGGAGCACCGTGCTCAGAGGCTGAGTCCCGACGGGCCGGCTGGTCGACCCCCGCGGCCCTCAACCGGAGGCTGAGTCCCGCCTGCACGGCTGATCCAACCACGCTGCCCAGCGCCCGGAGGCTGAGTCCCTCCGGGGCGGATGGTCGATCTCCGTGGCCCGCGCTCGGATGATGAGTCCAGCCTGGCTGGCTGTTCGAACTCACAGAACCCTTGCACGTAGGCTGAGTCCCGCCGGGCCGGCTGATCCAACCACGCTGCCCCGCTCCCGGAGGCTGAGTCCCGCCGTACCCACTGGTCTAAACCCGCGGCCCGGGCCCTTAGGCGGAGTCCCGACGGGGCGAATGGTCAACCCCCGTGGCCAGGGCCAGGAGGCTCAGTCCCGCTGGGCAGGCTGGTCGACCCCCGCGGCCCGCGCCAGGAAGCTCAGTCCCGCCGGGCAGGCTTGTGGAGCACCGTGCTCGGAGGCTCAGTCCCGACGGGGCGCCTGGTTGATCTCGGTGGCCCGCGCACGGACGATGAGTCCCGCCGGGCAGGCTGGTCGACCCCCGCGACCTGCGTCCGGAGGCGGAGTCCCGCTCTGCCAGCTGATGGAGCCTCGCGCCGGGAGGACGAGTCCCGCCGGGCAGGCTGGTCGAACCCCGCAGGCCCGCGCCCAGAGGCTGTCCCTCCAGGGACGCTGGACCAACCCCGCGGCCCCGCGTCTGGATACTGAGTCCCGCCTTGCCGGATGGTTGAGGTCCCGGCCCCTTGCCCAAAGGCTGAGTCCTTCCGTGGCTGGTGGTGGACCCCCGAGTCTCCGAGCCCAGAGGGTGTCACACTGGACGTGCTGGTCGACCCCTGTGTCCAGCGCCTAGTGGCTGAGTTCCTCAGGGCAGGCTGGACGACCCCCACGGCCCCGCTTCTGGAGACTGAGTCCCGCCGGGCCGGCCGGTCGAGGCGCCGGCCCCTTGACCAAAGGCTGAGTCCCACCGGGGCTGCTTGTCCACTCACTCTGCCCCGAGCCCAGGGGCTGATTCCCTCAGGGCCGGCTGGTCAACCTCGCGGTCCTGCACCCATAGGCTGAGTTTCTCCAGTCAGCCTGGACGACCCCTGCGTCACCGCCTCTGCAGACTGAGTCTCGCCGGGCCGGCTTGTCGAGGCCCCAGCCCCTTTCCGAAAGGCTGAGTCCCACCGAGGCTGCTGGTCGACTCCCTCTGCCCCGAGCCCAGAGGCCTGAGGCTGAGTCCCTCCGGGCAGGCTGGTGGACCCACGCGGCCCCGTGCCCGGAGGCTGATTCCGATGTGCCTTCTTCACGGGGTCCTCAGCACCGTGCTCAGAGGCTGAGTCCAGCCGGGCCAGCTGGTCGACCCTGCTGCCCCGCACCTAAAGGCTGAGAACCGCTGGGCCCGCTGGGCAAAGCCTTCGGCACCACGCCCAGAGGCTCAATCTCGCCGGGCCGGCTGGTCGACCCCCGCAGCCCAGCGCCCCCAGGCTGAGTACCGCCGATCTGACTGTTTGAGCCCCGCAGCCCAGCGTCCCGAGGCTGTTTCCCGCCTGGCCGGCTGGTTGATCACGGTGGACCGCTCCCGCAGGCTGAGTCCCGCCAGGCAGGCTGGTCGAACTCACAGACCCCTGGCACGGAGGCTGAGTCCTGACGTACCGGTGGTCGAGGCCCTGCCCCCTTGCCAAAAGGCTGAGTCCCACTGGGGCTGCTGGTCGACTCCCTCTGCCCCGAGCCCAGAGGCCTGAGGCTGAGTCCTTCCGGGCAGGCTGGTGGATCCACGCGTCCCCGTGCCCGGAGGCTGATTTCATTGGGCTGTCTTCTACGGGTCCTCAGCACCGTGCTCAGAGGCTGAGTCCCGACGGGCCGGCTGGTCGACCCCCGCGGCCCGCAACCGGAGGCTGAGTCCCGCCTGCACGGATGATCCAAACACGCTGCCCAGCGCCCGGAGGCTGAGTCCCTCCGGGGCGAATGGTCGATCTCCGTGGCCCGCGCTCGGACGATGAGTCCCGCCGGGCAGGCTGGTCGACCCCCGCGGCCCGCGCCAGGACGCTCAGTCCCACCGGGCAAGCTTGTGGAGCACCGTGCTGGGAGGCTAGTCCCGCCTGGGCGCCTGGTGGAACCCCGTGGCCCGCGCTCGGACGATGATTCCTGCCGGGGTGGCTGGTCGAACCCACAGACCCCGTGCATGGAGGCTGAGTACAGCCGGGCCAGATGGTCTTCCCCCGCAGCCCTGGCCCGGACGCTCAGTCCCGCTGGGCCGGCTGGTCGAGCCCCGCGTCCAGGAGCGTCCGCGGGCGGCGTCCGTGGAGCGTCGTCCCTTCGCACGACACGTCCCGCCTCGGTCGGCAGCTCTCGGTACCTCCACGTGCCACCCACCTCAGGCGTTCCACCACGACCGACCATGGCCATCGTTCGGTCGGTCCGTAAGTCTCCGCGGGCGCCCGCGCGTGTTGGTCTACCAGCGCGGGCGGCCACACCGCCTTAGTAGTCCTGCAGGTGCAACCTCGGGCCCAGAGGCCTGGCACCGACACACCGGCGCCACCGGCTCGATCCCGCAAGCCCCGCCGGCCTGCTGGAAGTCCTGCTCCTGCGACGTGGCCAAATCGCTTCCCTCGTGGCTTCCGAAGGGACGAACGATATACAAACGGCCGCCAGGTGGCGCCTGACAACCGTCGCCAGCGTCAGCGGGACGGAGCCGGATCTACAGGAGGCCAGGAAGACTCACCGCCCGGCCGGAGCGCCGATCCCGTCCCGGCAGACCACGTCCGCCTCGGAGCTCCCGGCCTCCACGGCGCGACCGCGGCAGCCGTAGGGGAACTGGGAAAGAAGACCTTGGGCTCTCGGGCCGCGGCGGCTGGGTGACTGGCACGCGACAGAATTTCCACGGAGTCGCCGGCGGGAGGGCGGGCGGGCGGGCGGGCGGGCGCGTCCGGGCCAGAGCGAGCTTCCACCCCCACGACCGTCTCCACCCCGATACCATCGAAGCCGCCGCCGCCGCCTACAGAACGCAACCCACGAGGCGTCGGGAAGGGGCGGCAAGCGCCGCGGCGGTCGCACGGGACCCGCGCCCCAGTCCAGGCCCGCGCCGAGGTGCGGGGACGCCTCGCTCCTGTCCCACCGGGCCAGATGGTCCACCCACGCAGCCCCACCCCACGGAGGGTCAGTCCCGCCGGGCAGGCTGGTGGTGACCGGCGCCCGTAGGTTGAGTCCCGCCGGGCCTGCTGATCCAACCATGCTGTCCCGCTCCCGGAGGCTGAGTCCCGCCGTACCCACTGGTCTAAACCCGCGGCCCGCGCCCTTAGGCGGAGTCCCGCCGGGGCGGATGGTCGACCCCCGAGCCCGGGCCAGGAGGCTCAGTCCCGCTGTGCAGGCTGGTCGACCCACGCGGCCCGCGCCAGGAAGCTCCGTTCCGCCGGGCAGGCTTGTGGAGCACCGTGCTGAGGCTGAGTCCCGACGGGCCGGCTGGTCGACCCCCGCGGCCCGCAACCGGAGGCTGAGTCCCGCCTGCACGGCTGATCCAACCACGCTGCCCAGCGCCCGGAGGCTGAGTCCCTCCGGGGCGGATGGTCGATCTCCGTGGCCCGCGCTCGGATGATGAGTCCAGCCTGGCTGGCTGTTCGAACTCACAGAACCCTTGCACGTAGGCTGAGTCCCGCCGGGCCGGCTGATCCAACCACGCTGCCGCGCTCCCGGAGGCTGAGTCCCGCCGTACCCACTGGTCTAAACCCGCGGCCCGGGCCCTTAGGCGGAGTCCCGACGGGGCGAATGGTCAACCCCCGTGGCCAGGGCCAGGAGGCTCAGTCCCGCTGGGCAGGCTGGTCGACCCCCGCGGCCCGCGCCAGGACGCTCAGTCCCGCCGGGCAGGCTTGTGGAGCACCGTGCTCGGAGGCTCAGTCCCGACGGGGCGCCTGGTCGATCTCGGTGGCCCGCGCTCGGACGATGAGTCCCGCCGGGCAGGCTGGTCGACCCCCGCGGCCCGCAACCGGAGGCTGAGTCCCGCCTGCACGGATGATCCAAACACGCTGCCCAGCGCCCGGAGGCTGAGTCCCTCCGGGGCGAATGGTCGATCTCCGTGGCCCGCGCTCGGACGATGAGTCCCGCCGGGCAGGCTGGTCGACCCCCGCGGCCCGCGCCAGGACGCTCAGTCCCACCGGGCAAGCTTGTGGAGCACCGTGCTGGGAGGCTAGTCCCGCCTGGGCGCCTGGTGGAACCCCGTGGCCCGCGCTCGGACGATGATTCCTGCCGGGGTGGCTGGTCGAACCCACAGACCCCGTGCATGGAGGCTGAGTACAGCCGGGCCAGATGGTCTTCCCCCGCAGCCCTGGCCCGGACGCTCAGTCCCGCTGGCCCGGCTGGTCGAGCCCCGCGTCCAGGAGCGTCCGCGGGCGGCGTCCGTGGAGCGTCGTCCCTTCGCACGACACGTCCCGCCTCGGTCGGCAGCTCTCGGTACCTCCACG
>NW_026527521.1:0-31450 GCF_022682495.2 Desmodus rotundus
CCCACGCCCATGAAACGCCGGCCTCGCGCTCGGCGGACAGAGGGGGAGGGACCGGGGCGGGAGTGCGGGTCGACCCGTGCGGAGGAAGTGGGGAGAGAGGAGAAAAATAAAGGGGAGAATGAGGTACACGCGTGAAACGGGGACACGGCCCCACACCCCACCCGACCGCCACTGGGAGAGGGGCCGTGGGGCGCCACCGCCCAACGCCAGCATGCACCCCCCCTTTTTCCCCCGACTCAGCACGTGGGGTGTCGTGAAGGGGCAGCAAGCGTCGCGGCGATGGCACGGAACCGCCGCCCCGGTCTCGCCGTGCAACGCGTGGAAGGACGCCTCGGGCCTAAGCCCCGCCGGGCTAGCTGCTCGACCCCCCGCTGCACCGCGCCCGGAGGCTGAGTCCCGCCGGGAAGGCTGGTCGGGCCCGCGAACCCTGCGCCCGGAGGTGGAGTCCCGCCGGGCGGGCTGCTGGATCCCCGCGGCCCCGCTCCCGGAGGCTGCGTACGGCGTCCGCGCCTGGAGGCTCAGTCACGATGGTCCAGCTCTCCGATCCTCCGAGCCAGAAGCATTGTAACGCCACGCCCTGAATCGCCAGCCTCGCGCTCGGCCGACAGAGCGGGACGGACCGGGGCGGGAGTGCGAGTCGACCAGCGCGGAGGGAAGGGGGAGGGAGGACAAAAATAAAGGGGAGAAGGAGGTCACGCGTGACACGGGGACACGGCCCCCACACCCCACCCGACCCCCATTGGGACAGGGGCCGTGGGGCGCCAACGCCCAACGCCAGCATGCAGCCCCCGTTTTCCCCGGACGCAGCACGCGGGGTGTCGTGAAGGGGCAGCAAGCGTCGCGGCGATGGCACGGAACCGCCGCCCTGGTCTCGCCGCGCGCGCTGTGTGCGAGGACGCCTCGGGCCTAAGCCCCGCCGGGCTAGCTGCTCGACCCCGGCTGCACCGCGCCCAGAGGGTGAGACCCGCCGGGACAGCTGGTCGACCCCCTCTGCCCCGCACCGGGAGGCTGAGTCCCGCCAGGCTGGCTGCTCGACCCCCGCGGCCCCGCGCCCACAGGCTGCGACCAGCAGGGCCGGCAGGTCGATTCCCGCTCCCCGCGCCGGGAGGCTGAGTCCCGCCGGGGATTGTGGTCGAACCCCGTGGCACCGCGACCGGAGGATGCGTCCCTTCGGGCCTGCTGGTCGATCCCCACGCCCCGCGCCGGGAGGCTGAGTCCCGCCGGTCTGTCTGGTCGACCCCAGCGGCCCCGCGCCCTCAGGCTGAGTCCCGGCCCTGCCGGCTCGTTGAACCCCGCTACCCTGCGCCCGTAGGCTGAGTCCCTCCCAGCGGGCTGTTCACACCCAGCTGCCCCGCACCCGGAGGCTAAGTCCCGCCAGGCCGGGTGGTCGACCCCAGCGGCCCCGCGCCCTCAGGCTGGGTCCCGCCGGGCCGACTGGTTGAACCCCGCTACCCTGCGCCCGTAGGCTGAGTCCCTCCCAGCGCGCTGTTCACACCCAGCTGCCCCGCACCCGGAGGCCAAGTCCCGCCGGGCCGGGTGGTCGACTCCCGTGGCCCCGCGCTCCGAGGCTGAGTCCCGCAGGGCCTGCTGGTCGAGCCAGGCTGCCCCTCGCCCGGAAGCTGAGTCCCGCCGACCCGGCTGGTGGACTCCGGCGGCGCCGCGCCCGGAGGGAGTCCTGCCGGGACAGCTGCACGAGCCCCGCATCCCCGCGCCCGTAGGCTGAGTCCAGCGGGGCCGGCTGGTTGAACCCCGCTACCCTGCGCCCGTAGGCTGAGTCCCTCCCAGCGGGCTGTTCACACCCAGCTGCCCCGCACCCGGAGGCCAAGTCCCGCCGGGCCGGGTGGTCGACTCCCGTGGCCCCGCGCTCCGTGGCTGAGTCCGGCAGGGCCTGCTGGTCGAGCCAGGCTGCCCCTCGCCCGGAAGCTGAGTCCCGCCGACCCGGCTGGTGGATCGCGGCGGCTCCGCGCCCGGAGGGAGTCCTGCCGGGACCGCTGCACGAGCCCCGCATCCCCGCGCCCGTAGGCTGAGTCCCTCCGTGCCGGCTGGTCGATCCCCGGGGTCCCGGTTCCGAAGCACGGGCCGCACGGGCCGGCAGGTCCAGCCGCGCGGCCCCGCGCCCGGAGGCCGAGTCCCGCCGGGCCGGCTGGTCGACCCTCCGAGTCGGAAGCCTTGTTCCCCCACGCCCCCGAAACGCCCGCCTTGCGCTCGTTGGAACGAGCGGGAGGGACCGGGGCGGGAGTGCTGGTCGACCCAGGCCGGCGCCCGCAAACCACTACCACTCCTGCACGTACAACCTCGGGCCCGCAGGTCGGGCGGCGACACGCCCGCTCCACCGGCCCGATTCCGCCAGCGCTGACGGCCTGCCTGAAGTCCAGCGGGGGGCGACGCGGCCAAATCGCTTCCCTCGTGGCTCCAGAAGGGACGGACGATACGAAAGCGGCCGCCAGGTGGCGCCCGACAACCGTCGCCAGCGTCAGTGGGACGGAGCCGGATCTTCAGCCGGCCAGGGCAACCTGCCGCCCGGCCAGAGGGCCGAGATCGTCCCGGCACACCGCGTCCGCCTCAGAGCTCCCGGCCGCCACGGCGCGACCGCGGCAGCGGTAGGGGGACTGGGAAAGAAGACCGTGGACTCTCGGGCCGCGGCGGCCCGGTGACTGGCACGCGACAGAATTTTCCCGGAGTCGCTGGCAGGCGGGCGCGACCGGACCGGACTGGACCAAGCTGCCACCCCCACGACCGTCTCCAGCCCGCTACCCTCGCCGCCGCCGCCAGTACGCACCACCCCCGTCTACCCCGTCCCAGCCCGCGGGGCGTCGGGAAGGGGCGGCAAGCGCTGGGGTGAAGACACGGGACCCGCGCCCGTAGCCTGAGTCTCGTGGGCCCGCTGGTCGACCCCCGCGGCCCCGGGTCCGTAGCCTGGGCCCCACACTGCCACACGTCAAGCACCGCGGCCCCCTGCCCGGAGGCTGAGTGCCGCTGGGCCGCCTGGTCGACCCCCGGCCAAGGGTCCGGAGCCTGAATCCCGCCAGGCCGTCTGTTCCAGCCCCGCAGCCACGCAGGGTGCCCGGAGGCTGAGTACCGCCCGGCCCGCTGGTGGACCCACGCGGCGCCGCGCAGGAATCATGAGTCCCGCCGGGCCTGCAGGTCGAGTCCCGCGACCCCGCGCCCGCTGGCTGAGTCCCGCGGAGCCGGCTGTTCAAACCCCGCTGCCCGCGCCGAGAGTCTGAATCCCGCCGGGCCGGCTGGTCGACCCTCTTGGTCGGTATCCTTGTTTCCCCGCGCTCGGCGGACCAAGCGGGAGGGATCGGGCCGGTAGTGCTGGTCGATCCGTGGGGAAGAAGGGGGGAGGGAGAAAAAAGGGGCAAGAAGGTACACGCGTGAACCCGGGACACGGGCCCCACACCCAAAGGCCCCTGGGTCAGAGGGCCGCAGGGCTCCGCGGCCAACCGCCAGAAGGCACCCCCATCGCCCCCTTCCCAGCCCGCGAGGCGTCGTGAAGTGGCGGCAAGCAATGTGGCGACGGCTCGGGACCCGGGCCCCGGTCTCGGCGGGCGCCGGGGTAGGGGGACGCCTCTCACCT
The DNA here is from genome assembly GCF_022682495.2 of Desmodus rotundus. Taxonomy (NCBI): domain Eukaryota; kingdom Metazoa; phylum Chordata; class Mammalia; order Chiroptera; family Phyllostomidae; genus Desmodus; species Desmodus rotundus. The sequence continues at coordinate 3,581 of NW_026527521.1, forward strand.
ATGTCACGCCGGGCCGGCAGGTCGACCCCCGCTGGGCTGGGCCCATAGGCCGAGTCCGCCCGGGCCGGTGGCTAGTCGACCCCGCGGCCCCGCGCCCGGACCTGTGTCCCGCCGGGACGGCTTGTCGGCCCCCACGTCCCCCGCCTGGAGGCTCAGTCCCGACGGTCCAGCTTTCCGACCCTCCGAGTCGGAAGCGTGGTACCCCCACGCCATGAAACGCCGGCCTCGCGCTCGGCGGACAGAGGGGGAGGGACCGGGGGGCGGGAGTGCGGGTCGACCCGTGCGGAGGAAGTGGGGAGAGAGGAGAAAAATAAAGGGGAGAATGAGGTACACGCGTGAAACGGGGACACGGCCCCACACCCCACCCGACCGCCACTGGGAGAGGGGCCGTGGGGCGCCACCGCCCAACGCCAGCATGCACCCCCCCTTTTTCCCCCGACTCAGCACGTGGGGGTGTCGTGAAGGGGCAGCAAGCGTCGCGGCGATGGCACGGAACCGCCGCCCCGGTCTCGCCGTGCAACGCGTGGAAGGACGCCTCGGGCCTAAGCCCCGCCGGGCTAGCTGCTCGACCCCCCGCTGCACCGCGCCCGGAGGCTGAGTCCCGCCGGGAAGGCTGGTCGGGCCCCGCGAACCCTGCGCCCGGAGGTGGAGTCCCGCCGGGCGGGCTGCTGGATCCCCGCGGCCCCGCTCCCGGAGGCTGCGTACGGCGTCCCGCGCCTGGAGGCTCAGTCACGATGGTCCAGCTCTCCGATCCTCCGAGCCAGAAGCATTGTAACGCCACGCCCTGAATCGCCAGCCTCGCGCTCGGCCGACAGAGCGGGACGGACCGGGGCGGGAGTGCGAGTCGACCAGCGCGGAGGGAAGGGGGAGGGAGGACAAAAATAAAGGGGAGAAGGAGGTCACGCGTGACACGGGGACACGGCCCCCACACCCCACCCGACCCCCATTGGGACAGGGGCCGTGGGGCGCCAACGCCCAACGCCAGCATGCAGCCCCCGTTTTCCCCGGACGCAGCACGCGGGGTGTCGTGAAGGGGCAGCAAGCGTCGCGGCGATGGCACGGAACCGCCGCCCTGGTCTCGCCGCGCGCGCTGTGTGCGAGGACGCCTCGGGCCTAAGCCCCGCCGGGCTAGCTGCTCGACCCCGGCTGCACCGCGCCCAGAGGGTGAGACCCGCCGGGACAGCTGGTCGACCCCCTCTGCCCCGCACCGGGAGGCTGAGTCCCGCCAGGCTGGCTGCTCGACCCCCGCGGCCCCGCGCCCACAGGCTGCGACCAGCAGGGCCGGCAGGTCGATTCCCGCTCCCCGCGCCGGGAGGCTGAGTCCCGCCGGGGATTGTGGTCGAACCCCGTGGCACCGCGACCGGAGGATGCGTCCCTTCGGGCCTGCTGGTCGATCCCCACGCCCCGCGCCGGGAGGCTGAGTCCCGCCGGTCTGTCTGGTCGACCCCAGCGGCCCCGCGCCCTCAGGCTGAGTCCCGGCCCTGCCGGCTCGTTGAACCCCGCTACCCTGCGCCCGTAGGCTGAGTCCCTCCCAGCGGGCTGTTCACACCCAGCTGCCCCGCACCCGGAGGCTAAGTCCCGCCAGGCCGGGTGGTCGACCCCAGCGGCCCCGCGCCCTCAGGCTGGGTCCCGCCGGGCCGACTGGTTGAACCCCGCTACCCTGCGCCCGTAGGCTGAGTCCCTCCCAGCGCGCTGTTCACACCCAGCTGCCCCGCACCCGGAGGCCAAGTCCCGCCGGGCCGGGTGGTCGACTCCCGTGGCCCCGCGCTCCGAGGCTGAGTCCCGCAGGGCCTGCTGGTCGAGCCAGGCTGCCCCTCGCCCGGAAGCTGAGTCCCGCCGACCCGGCTGGTGGACTCCGGCGGCGCCGCGCCCGGAGGGAGTCCTGCCGGGACAGCTGCACGAGCCCCGCATCCCCGCGCCCGTAGGCTGAGTCCAGCGGGGCCGGCTGGTTGAACCCCGCTACCCTGCGCCCGTAGGCTGAGTCCCTCCCAGCGGGCTGTTCACACCCAGCTGCCCCGCACCCGGAGGCCAAGTCCCGCCGGGCCGGGTGGTCGACTCCCGTGGCCCCGCGCTCCGTGGCTGAGTCCGGCAGGGCCTGCTGGTCGAGCCAGGCTGCCCCTCGCCCGGAAGCTGAGTCCCGCCGACCCGGCTGGTGGATCGCGGCGGCTCCGCGCCCGGAGGGAGTCCTGCCGGGACCGCTGCACGAGCCCCGCATCCCCGCGCCCGTAGGCTGAGTCCCTCCGTGCCGGCTGGTCGATCCCCGGGGTCCCGGTTCCGAAGCACGGGCCGCACGGGCCGGCAGGTCCAGCCGCGCGGCCCCGCGCCCGGAGGCCGAGTCCCGCCGGGCCGGCTGGTCGACCCTCCGAGTCGGAAGCCTTGTTCCCCCACGCCCCCGAAACGCCCGCCTTGCGCTCGTTGGAACGAGCGGGAGGGACCGGGGCGGGAGTGCTGGTCGACCCAGGCCGGCGCCCGCAAACCACTACCACTCCTGCACGTACAACCTCGGGCCCGCAGGTCGGGCGGCGACACGCCCGCTCCACCGGCCCGATTCCGCCAGCGCTGACGGCCTGCCTGAAGTCCAGCGGGGGGCGACGCGGCCAAATCGCTTCCCTCGTGGCTCCAGAAGGGACGGACGATACGAAAGCGGCCGCCAGGTGGCGCCCGACAACCGTCGCCAGCGTCAGTGGGACGGAGCCGGATCTTCAGCCGGCCAGGGCAACCTGCCGCCCGGCCAGAGGGCCGAGATCGTCCCGGCACACCGCGTCCGCCTCAGAGCTCCCGGCCGCCACGGCGCGACCGCGGCAGCGGTAGGGGGACTGGGAAAGAAGACCGTGGACTCTCGGGCCGCGGCGGCCCGGTGACTGGCACGCGACAGAATTTTCCCGGAGTCGCTGGCAGGCGGGCGCGACCGGACCGGACTGGACCAAGCTGCCACCCCCACGACCGTCTCCAGCCCGCTACCCTCGCCGCCGCCGCCAGTACGCACCACCCCCGTCTACCCCGTCCCAGCCCGCGGGGCGTCGGGAAGGGGCGGCAAGCGCTGGGGTGAAGACACGGGACCCGCGCCCGTAGCCTGAGTCTCGTGGGGCCCGCTGGTCGACCCCCGCGGCCCCGGGTCCGTAGCCTGGGCCCCACACTGCCACACGTCAAGCACCGCGGCCCCCTGCCCGGAGGCTGAGTGCCGCTGGGCCGCCTGGTCGACCCCCGGCCAAGGGTCCGGAGCCTGAATCCCGCCAGGCCGTCTGTTCCAGCCCCGCAGCCACGCAGGGTGCCCGGAGGCTGAGTACCGCCCGGCCCGCTGGTGGACCCACGCGGCGCCGCGCAGGAATCATGAGTCCCGCCGGGCCTGCAGGTCGAGTCCCGCGACCCCGCGCCCGCTGGCTGAGTCCCGCGGAGCCGGCTGTTCAAACCCCGCTGCCCGCGCCGAGAGTCTGAATCCCGCCGGGCCGGCTGGTCGACCCTCTTGGTCGGTATCCTTGTTTCCCCGCGCTCGGCGGACCAAGCGGGAGGGATCGGGCCGGTAGTGCTGGTCGATCCGTGGGGAAGAAGGGGGGAGGGAGAAAAAAAGGGGCAAGAAGGTACACGCGTGAACCCGGGACACGGGCCCCACACCCAAAGGCCCCTGGGTCAGAGGGCCGCAGGGCTCCGCGGCCAACCGCCAGAAGGCACCCCCATCGCCCCCTTCCCAGCCCGCGAGGCGTCGTGAAGTGGCGGCAAGCAATGTGGCGACGGCTCGGGACCCGGGCCCCGGTCTCGGCGGGCGCCGGGGTAGGGGGACGCCTCTCACCTATGTCACGCCGGGCCGGCAGGTCGACCCCCGCTGGGCTGGGCCCATAGGCCGAGTCCGCCCGGGCCGGTGGCTAGTCGACCCCGCGGCCCCGCGCCCGGACCTGTGTCCCGCCGGGACGGCTTGTCGGCCCCCACGTCCCCCGCCTGGAGGCTCAGTCCCGACGGTCCAGCTTTCCGACCCTCCGAGTCGGAAGCGTGGTACCCCCACGCCCATGAAACGCCGGCCTCGCGCTCGGCGGACAGAGGGGGAGGGACCGGGGCGGGAGTGCGGGTCGACCCGTGCGGAGGAAGTGGGGAGAGAGGAGAAAAATAAAGGGGAGAATGAGGTACACGCGTGAAACGGGGACACGGCCCCACACCCCACCCGACCGCCACTGGGAGAGGGGCCGTGGGGCGCCACCGCCCAACGCCAGCATGCACCCCCCCTTTTTCCCCCGACTCAGCACGTGGGGTGTCGTGAAGGGGCAGCAAGCGTCGCGGCGATGGCACGGAACCGCCGCCCCGGTCTCGCCGTGCAACGCGTGGAAGGACGCCTCGGGCCTAAGCCCCGCCGGGCTAGCTGCTCGACCCCCCGCTGCACCGCGCCCGGAGGCTGAGTCCCGCCGGGAAGGCTGGTCGGGCCCCGCGAACCCTGCGCCCGGAGGTGGAGTCCCGCCGGGCGGGCTGCTGGATCCCCGCGGCCCCGCTCCCGGAGGCTGCGTACGGCGTCCCGCGCCTGGAGGCTCAGTCACGATGGTCCAGCTCTCCGATCCTCCGAGCCAGAAGCATTGTAACGCCACGCCCTGAATCGCCAGCCTCGCGCTCGGCCGACAGAGCGGGACGGACCGGGGCGGGAGTGCGAGTCGACCAGCGCGGAGGGAAGGGGGAGGGAGGACAAAAATAAAGGGGAGAAGGAGGTCACGCGTGACACGGGGACACGGCCCCCACACCCCACCCGACCCCCATTGGGACAGGGGCCGTGGGGCGCCAACGCCCAACGCCAGCATGCAGCCCCCGTTTTCCCCGGACGCAGCACGCGGGGTGTCGTGAAGGGGCAGCAAGCGTCGCGGCGATGGCACGGAACCGCCGCCCTGGTCTCGCCGCGCGCGCTGTGTGCGAGGACGCCTCGGGCCTAAGCCCCGCCGGGCTAGCTGCTCGACCCCGGCTGCACCGCGCCCAGAGGGTGAGACCCGCCGGGACAGCTGGTCGACCCCCTCTGCCCCGCACCGGGAGGCTGAGTCCCGCCAGGCTGGCTGCTCGACCCCCGCGGCCCCGCGCCCACAGGCTGCGACCAGCAGGGCCGGCAGGTCGATTCCCGCTCCCCGCGCCGGGAGGCTGAGTCCCGCCGGGGATTGTGGTCGAACCCCGTGGCACCGCGACCGGAGGATGCGTCCCTTCGGGCCTGCTGGTCGATCCCCACGCCCCGCGCCGGGAGGCTGAGTCCCGCCGGTCTGTCTGGTCGACCCCAGCGGCCCCGCGCCCTCAGGCTGAGTCCCGGCCCTGCCGGCTCGTTGAACCCCGCTACCCTGCGCCCGTAGGCTGAGTCCCTCCCAGCGGGCTGTTCACACCCAGCTGCCCCGCACCCGGAGGCTAAGTCCCGCCAGGCCGGGTGGTCGACCCCAGCGGCCCCGCGCCCTCAGGCTGGGTCCCGCCGGGCCGACTGGTTGAACCCCGCTACCCTGCGCCCGTAGGCTGAGTCCCTCCCAGCGCGCTGTTCACACCCAGCTGCCCCGCACCCGGAGGCCAAGTCCCGCCGGGCCGGGTGGTCGACTCCCGTGGCCCCGCGCTCCGAGGCTGAGTCCCGCAGGGCCTGCTGGTCGAGCCAGGCTGCCCCTCGCCCGGAAGCTGAGTCCCGCCGACCCGGCTGGTGGATCGCGGGGGCTCCGCGCCCGGAGGGAGTCCTGCCGGGACCGCTGCACGAGCCCCGCATCCCCGCGCCCGTAGGCTGAGTCCCTCCGTGCCGGCTGGTCGATCCCCGGGGTCCCGGTTCCGAAGCACGGGCCGCACGGGCCGGCAGGTCCAGCCGCGCGGCCCCGCGCCCGGAGGCCGAGTCCCGCCGGGCCGGCTGGTCGACCCTCCGAGTCGGAAGCCTTGTTCCCCCACGCCCCCGAAACGCCCGCCTTGCGCTCGTTGGAACGAGCGGGAGGGACCGGGGCGGGAGTGCTGGTCGACCCAGGCCGGCGCCCGCAAACCACTACCACTCCTGCAGGTACAACCTCGGGCCCGCAGGTCGGGCGGCGACACGCCCGCTCCACCGGCCCGATTCCGCCAGCGCTGACGGCCTGCCTGAAGTCCAGCGGGGGGCGACGCGGCCAAATCGCTTCCCTCGTGGCTCCAGAAGGGACGGACGATACGAAAGCGGCCGCCAGGTGGCGCCCGACAACCGTCGCCAGCGTCAGTGGGACGGAGCCGGATCTTCAGCCGGCCAGGGCAACCTGCCGCCCGGCCAGAGGGCCGAGATCGTCCCGGCACACCGCGTCCGCCTCAGAGCTCCCGGCCGCCACGGCGCGACCGCGGCAGCGGTAGGGGGACTGGGAAAGAAGACCGTGGACTCTCGGGCCGCGGCGGCCCGGTGACTGGCACGCGACAGAATTTTCCCGGAGTCGCTGGCAGGCGGGCGCGACCGGACCGGACTGGACCAAGCTGCCACCCCCACGACCGTCTCCAGCCCGCTACCCTCGCCGCCGCCGCCAGTACGCACCACCCCCGTCTACCCCGTCCCAGCCCGCGGGGCGTCGGGAAGGGGCGGCAAGCGCTGGGGTGAAGACACGGGACCCGCGCCCGTAGCCTGAGTCTCGTGGGGCCCGCTGGTCGACCCCCGCGGCCCCGGGTCCGTAGCCTGGGCCCCACACTGCCACACGTCAAGCACCGCGGCCCCCTGCCCGGAGGCTGAGTGCCGCTGGGCCGCCTGGTCGACCCCCGGCCAAGGGTCCGGAGCCTGAATCCCGCCAGGCCGTCTGTTCCAGCCCCGCAGCCACGCAGGGTGCCCGGAGGCTGAGTACCGCCCGGCCCGCTGGTGGACCCACGCGGCGCCGCGCAGGAATCATGAGTCCCGCCGGGCCTGCAGGTCGAGTCCCGCGACCCCGCGCCCGCTGGCTGAGTCCCGCGGAGCCGGCTGTTCAAACCCCGCTGCCCGCGCCGAGAGTCTGAATCCCGCCGGGCCGGCTGGTCGACCCTCTTGGTCGGTATCCTTGTTTCCCCGCGCTCGGCGGACCAAGCGGGAGGGATCGGGCCGGTAGTGCTGGTCGATCCGTGGGGAAGAAGGGGGGAGGGAGAAAAAAAGGGGCAAGAAGGTACACGCGTGAACCCGGGACACGGGCCCCACACCCAAAGGCCCCTGGGTCAGAGGGCCGCAGGGCTCCGCGGCCAACCGCCAGAAGGCACCCCCATCGCCCCCTTCCCAGCCCGCGAGGCGTCGTGAAGTGGCGGCAAGCAATGTGGCGACGGCTCGGGACCCGGGCCCCGGTCTCGGCGGGCGCCGGGGTAGGGGGACGCCTCTCACCTATGTCACGCCGGGCCGGCAGGTCGACCCCCGCTGGGCTGGGCCCATAGGCCGAGTCCGCCCGGGCCGGTGGCTAGTCGACCCCGCGGCCCCGCGCCCGGACCTGTGTCCCGCCGGGACGGCTTGTCGGCCCCCACGTCCCCCGCCTGGAGGCTCAGTCCCGACGGTCCAGCTTTCCGACCCTCCGAGTCGGAAGCGTGGTACCCCCACGCCCATGAAACGCCGGCCTCGCGCTCGGCGGACAGAGGGGGAGGGACCGGGGCGGGAGTGCGGGTCGACCCGTGCGGAGGAAGTGGGGAGAGAGGAGAAAAATAAAGGGGAGAATGAGGTACACGCGTGAAACGGGGACACGGCCCCACACCCCACCCGACCGCCACTGGGAGAGGGGCCGTGGGGCGCCACCGCCCAACGCCAGCATGCACCCCCCCTTTTTCCCCCGACTCAGCACGTGGGGTGTCGTGAAGGGGCAGCAAGCGTCGCGGCGATGGCACGGAACCGCCGCCCCGGTCTCGCCGTGCAACGCGTGGAAGGACGCCTCGGGCCTAAGCCCCGCCGGGCTAGCTGCTCGACCCCCCGCTGCACCGCGCCCGGAGGCTGAGTCCCGCCGGGAAGGCTGGTCGGGCCCCGCGAACCCTGCGCCCGGAGGTGGAGTCCCGCCGGGCGGGCTGCTGGATCCCCGCGGCCCCGCTCCCGGAGGCTGCGTACGGCGTCCCGCGCCTGGAGGCTCAGTCACGATGGTCCAGCTCTCCGATCCTCCGAGCCAGAAGCATTGTAACGCCACGCCCTGAATCGCCAGCCTCGCGCTCGGCCGACAGAGCGGGACGGACCGGGGCGGGAGTGCGAGTCGACCAGCGCGGAGGGAAGGGGGAGGGAGGACAAAAATAAAGGGGAGAAGGAGGTCACGCGTGACACGGGGACACGGCCCCCACACCCCACCCGACCCCCATTGGGACAGGGGCCGTGGGGCGCCAACGCCCAACGCCAGCATGCAGCCCCCGTTTTCCCCGGACGCAGCACGCGGGGTGTCGTGAAGGGGCAGCAAGCGTCGCGGCGATGGCACGGAACCGCCGCCCTGGTCTCGCCGCGCGCGCTGTGTGCGAGGACGCCTCGGGCCTAAGCCCCGCCGGGCTAGCTGCTCGACCCCGGCTGCACCGCGCCCAGAGGGTGAGACCCGCCGGGACAGCTGGTCGACCCCCTCTGCCCCGCACCGGGAGGCTGAGTCCCGCCAGGCTGGCTGCTCGACCCCCGCGGCCCCGCGCCCACAGGCTGCGACCAGCAGGGCCGGCAGGTCGATTCCCGCTCCCCGCGCCGGGAGGCTGAGTCCCGCCGGGGATTGTGGTCGAACCCCGTGGCACCGCGACCGGAGGATGCGTCCCTTCGGGCCTGCTGGTCGATCCCCACGCCCCGCGCCGGGAGGCTGAGTCCCGCCGGTCTGTCTGGTCGACCCCAGCGGCCCCGCGCCCTCAGGCTGAGTCCCGGCCCTGCCGGCTCGTTGAACCCCGCTACCCTGCGCCCGTAGGCTGAGTCCCTCCCAGCGGGCTGTTCACACCCAGCTGCCCCGCACCCGGAGGCTAAGTCCCGCCAGGCCGGGTGGTCGACCCCAGCGGCCCCGCGCCCTCAGGCTGGGTCCCGCCGGGCCGACTGGTTGAACCCCGCTACCCTGCGCCCGTAGGCTGAGTCCCTCCCAGCGCGCTGTTCACACCCAGCTGCCCCGCACCCGGAGGCCAAGTCCCGCCGGGCCGGGTGGTCGACTCCCGTGGCCCCGCGCTCCGAGGCTGAGTCCCGCAGGGCCTGCTGGTCGAGCCAGGCTGCCCCTCGCCCGGAAGCTGAGTCCCGCCGACCCGGCTGGTGGACTCCGGCGGCGCCGCGCCCGGAGGGAGTCCTGCCGGGACAGCTGCACGAGCCCCGCATCCCCGCGCCCGTAGGCTGAGTCCAGCGGGGCCGGCTGGTTGAACCCCGCTACCCTGCGCCCGTAGGCTGAGTCCCTCCCAGCGGGCTGTTCACACCCAGCTGCCCCGCACCCGGAGGCCAAGTCCCGCCGGGCCGGGTGGTCGACTCCCGTGGCCCCGCGCTCCGTGGCTGAGTCCGGCAGGGCCTGCTGGTCGAGCCAGGCTGCCCCTCGCCCGGAAGCTGAGTCCCGCCGACCCGGCTGGTGGATCGCGGCGGCTCCGCGCCCGGAGGGAGTCCTGCCGGGACCGCTGCACGAGCCCCGCATCCCCGCGCCCGTAGGCTGAGTCCCTCCGTGCCGGCTGGTCGATCCCCGGGGTCCCGGTTCCGAAGCACGGGCCGCACGGGCCGGCAGGTCCAGCCGCGCGGCCCCGCGCCCGGAGGCCGAGTCCCGCCGGGCCGGCTGGTCGACCCTCCGAGTCGGAAGCCTTGTTCCCCCACGCCCCCGAAACGCCCGCCTTGCGCTCATTGGAACGAGCGGGAGGGACCGGGGCGGGAGTGCTGGTCGACCCAGGCCGGCGCCCGCAAACCACTACCACTCCTGCACGTACAACCTCGGGCCCGCAGGTCGGGCGGCGACACGCCCGCTCCACCGGCCCGATTCCGCCAGCGCTGACGGCCTGCCTGAAGTCCAGCGGGGGGCGACGCGGCCAAATCGCTTCCCTCGTGGCTCCAGAAGGGACGGACGATACGAAAGCGGCCGCCAGGTGGCGCCCGACAACCGTCGCCAGCGTCAGTGGGACGGAGCCGGATCTTCAGCCGGCCAGGGCAACCTGCCGCCCGGCCAGAGGGCCGAGATCGTCCCGGCACACCGCGTCCGCCTCAGAGCTCCCGGCCGCCACGGCGCGACCGCGGCAGCGGTAGGGGGACTGGGAAAGAAGACCGTGGACTCTCGGGCCGCGGCGGCCCGGTGACTGGCACGCGACAGAATTTTCCCGGAGTCGCTGGCAGGCGGGCGCGACCGGACCGGACTGGACCAAGCTGCCACCCCCACGACCGTCTCCAGCCCGCTACCCTCGCCGCCGCCGCCAGTACGCACCACCCCCGTCTACCCCGTCCCAGCCCGCGGGGCGTCGGGAAGGGGCGGCAAGCGCTGGGGTGAAGACACGGGACCCGCGCCCGTAGCCTGAGTCTCGTGGGGCCCGCTGGTCGACCCCCGCGGCCCCGGGTCCGTAGCCTGGGCCCCACACTGCCACACGTCAAGCACCGCGGCCCCCTGCCCGGAGGCTGAGTGCCGCTGGGCCGCCTGGTCGACCCCCGGCCAAGGGTCCGGAGCCTGAATCCCGCCAGGCCGTCTGTTCCAGCCCCGCAGCCACGCAGGGTGCCCGGAGGCTGAGTACCGCCCGGCCCGCTGGTGGACCCACGCGGCGCCGCGCAGGAATCATGAGTCCCGCCGGGCCTGCAGGTCGAGTCCCGCGACCCCGCGCCCGCTGGCTGAGTCCCGCGGAGCCGGCTGTTCAAACCCCGCTGCCCGCGCCGAGAGTCTGAATCCCGCCGGGCCGGCTGGTCGACCCTCTTGGTCGGTATCCTTGTTTCCCCGCGCTCGGCGGACCAAGCGGGAGGGATCGGGCCGGTAGTGCTGGTCGATCCGTGGGGAAGAAGGGGGGAGGGAGAAAAAAAGGGGCAAGAAGGTACACGCGTGAACCCGGGACACGGGCCCCACACCCAAAGGCCCCTGGGTCAGAGGGCCGCAGGGCTCCGCGGCCAACCGCCAGAAGGCACCCCCATCGCCCCCTTCCCAGCCCGCGAGGCGTCGTGAAGTGGCGGCAAGCAATGTGGCGACGGCTCGGGACCCGGGCCCCGGTCTCGGCGGGCGCCGGGGTAGGGGGACGCCTCTCACCTATGTCACGCCGGGCCGGCAGGTCGACCCCCGCTGGGCTGGGCCCATAGGCCGAGTCCGCCCGGGCCGGTGGCTAGTCGACCCCGCGGCCCCGCGCCCGGACCTGTGTCCCGCCGGGACGGCTTGTCGGCCCCCACGTCCCCCGCCTGGAGGCTCAGTCCCGACGGTCCAGCTTTCCGACCCTCCGAGTCGGAAGCGTGGTACCCCCACGCCCATGAAACGCCGGCCTCGCGCTCGGCGGACAGAGGGGGAGGGACCGGGGCGGGAGTGCGGGTCGACCCGTGCGGAGGAAGTGGGGAGAGAGGAGAAAAATAAAGGGGAGAATGAGGTACACGCGTGAAACGGGGACACGGCCCCACACCCCACCCGACCGCCACTGGGAGAGGGGCCGTGGGGCGCCACCGCCCAACGCCAGCATGCACCCCCCCTTTTTCCCCCGACTCAGCACGTGGGGTGTCGTGAAGGGGCAGCAAGCGTCGCGGCGATGGCACGGAACCGCCGCCCCGGTCTCGCCGTGCAACGCGTGGAAGGACGCCTCGGGCCTAAGCCCCGCCGGGCTAGCTGCTCGACCCCCCGCTGCACCGCGCCCGGAGGCTGAGTCCCGCCGGGAAGGCTGGTCGGGCCCCGCGAACCCTGCGCCCGGAGGTGGAGTCCCGCCGGGCGGGCTGCTGGATCCCCGCGGCCCCGCTCCCGGAGGCTGCGTACGGCGTCCCGCGCCTGGAGGCTCAGTCACGATGGTCCAGCTCTCCGATCCTCCGAGCCAGAAGCATTGTAACGCCACGCCCTGAATCGCCAGCCTCGCGCTCGGCCGACAGAGCGGGACGGACCGGGGCGGGAGTGCGAGTCGACCAGCGCGGAGGGAAGGGGGAGGGAGGACAAAAATAAAGGGGAGAAGGAGGTCACGCGTGACACGGGGACACGGCCCCCACACCCCACCCGACCCCCATTGGGACAGGGGCCGTGGGGCGCCAACGCCCAACGCCAGCATGCAGCCCCCGTTTTCCCCGGACGCAGCACGCGGGGTGTCGTGAAGGGGCAGCAAGCGTCGCGGCGATGGCACGGAACCGCCGCCCTGGTCTCGCCGCGCGCGCTGTGTGCGAGGACGCCTCGGGCCTAAGCCCCGCCGGGCTAGCTGCTCGACCCCGGCTGCACCGCGCCCAGAGGGTGAGACCCGCCGGGACAGCTGGTCGACCCCCTCTGCCCCGCACCGGGAGGCTGAGTCCCGCCAGGCTGGCTGCTCGACCCCCGCGGCCCCGCGCCCACAGGCTGCGACCAGCAGGGCCGGCAGGTCGATTCCCGCTCCCCGCGCCGGGAGGCTGAGTCCCGCCGGGGATTGTGGTCGAACCCCGTGGCACCGCGACCGGAGGATGCGTCCCTTCGGGCCTGCTGGTCGATCCCCACGCCCCGCGCCGGGAGGCTGAGTCCCGCCGGTCTGTCTGGTCGACCCCAGCGGCCCCGCGCCCTCAGGCTGAGTCCCGGCCCTGCCGGCTCGTTGAACCCCGCTACCCTGCGCCCGTAGGCTGAGTCCCTCCCAGCGGGCTGTTCACACCCAGCTGCCCCGCACCCGGAGGCTAAGTCCCGCCAGGCCGGGTGGTCGACCCCAGCGGCCCCGCGCCCTCAGGCTGGGTCCCGCCGGGCCGACTGGTTGAACCCCGCTACCCTGCGCCCGTAGGCTGAGTCCCTCCCAGCGCGCTGTTCACACCCAGCTGCCCCGCACCCGGAGGCCAAGTCCCGCCGGGCCGGGTGGTCGACTCCCGTGGCCCCGCGCTCCGAGGCTGAGTCCCGCAGGGCCTGCTGGTCGAGCCAGGCTGCCCCTCGCCCGGAAGCTGAGTCCCGCCGACCCGGCTGGTGGACTCCGGCGGCGCCGCGCCCGGAGGGAGTCCTGCCGGGACAGCTGCACGAGCCCCGCATCCCCGCGCCCGTAGGCTGAGTCCAGCGGGGCCGGCTGGTTGAACCCCGCTACCCTGCGCCCGTAGGCTGAGTCCCTCCCAGCGGGCTGTTCACACCCAGCTGCCCCGCACCCGGAGGCCAAGTCCCGCCGGGCCGGGTGGTCGACTCCCGTGGCCCCGCGCTCCGTGGCTGAGTCCGGCAGGGCCTGCTGGTCGAGCCAGGCTGCCCCTCGCCCGGAAGCTGAGTCCCGCCGACCCGGCTGGTGGATCGCGGCGGCTCCGCGCCCGGAGGGAGTCCTGCCGGGACCGCTGCACGAGCCCCGCATCCCCGCGCCCGTAGGCTGAGTCCCTCCGTGCCGGCTGGTCGATCCCCGGGGTCCCGGTTCCGAAGCACGGGCCGCACGGGCCGGCAGGTCCAGCCGCGCGGCCCCGCGCCCGGAGGCCGAGTCCCGCCGGGCCGGCTGGTCGACCCTCCGAGTCGGAAGCCTTGTTCCCCCACGCCCCCGAAACGCCCGCCTTGCGCTCATTGGAACGAGCGGGAGGGACCGGGGCGGGAGTGCTGGTCGACCCAGGCCGGCGCCCGCAAACCACTACCACTCCTGCACGTACAACCTCGGGCCCGCAGGTCGGGCGGCGACACGCCCGCTCCACCGGCCCGATTCCGCCAGCGCTGACGGCCTGCCTGAAGTCCAGCGGGGGGCGACGCGGCCAAATCGCTTCCCTCGTGGCTCCAGAAGGGACGGACGATACGAAAGCGGCCGCCAGGTGGCGCCCGACAACCGTCGCCAGCGTCAGTGGGACGGAGCCGGATCTTCAGCCGGCCAGGGCAACCTGCCGCCCGGCCAGAGGGCCGAGATCGTCCCGGCACACCGCGTCCGCCTCAGAGCTCCCGGCCGCCACGGCGCGACCGCGGCAGCGGTAGGGGGACTGGGAAAGAAGACCGTGGACTCTCGGGCCGCGGCGGCCCGGTGACTGGCACGCGACAGAATTTTCCCGGAGTCGCTGGCAGGCGGGCGCGACCGGACCGGACTGGACCAAGCTGCCACCCCCACGACCGTCTCCAGCCCGCTACCCTCGCCGCCGCCGCCAGTACGCACCACCCCCGTCTACCCCGTCCCAGCCCGCGGGGCGTCGGGAAGGGGCGGCAAGCGCTGGGGTGAAGACACGGGACCCGCGCCCGTAGCCTGAGTCTCGTGGGGCCCGCTGGTCGACCCCCGCGGCCCCGGGTCCGTAGCCTGGGCCCCACACTGCCACACGTCAAGCACCGCGGCCCCCTGCCCGGAGGCTGAGTGCCGCTGGGCCGCCTGGTCGACCCCCGGCCAAGGGTCCGGAGCCTGAATCCCGCCAGGCCGTCTGTTCCAGCCCCGCAGCCACGCAGGGTGCCCGGAGGCTGAGTACCGCCCGGCCCGCTGGTGGACCCACGCGGCGCCGCGCAGGAATCATGAGTCCCGCCGGGCCTGCAGGTCGAGTCCCGCGACCCCGCGCCCGCTGGCTGAGTCCCGCGGAGCCGGCTGTTCAAACCCCGCTGCCCGCGCCGAGAGTCTGAATCCCGCCGGGCCGGCTGGTCGACCCTCTTGGTCGGTATCCTTGTTTCCCCGCGCTCGGCGGACCAAGCGGGAGGGATCGGGCCGGTAGTGCTGGTCGATCCGTGGGGAAGAAGGGGGGAGGGAGAAAAAAAGGGGCAAGAAGGTACACGCGTGAACCCGGGACACGGGCCCCACACCCAAAGGCCCCTGGGTCAGAGGGCCGCAGGGCTCCGCGGCCAACCGCCAGAAGGCACCCCCATCGCCCCCTTCCCAGCCCGCGAGGCGTCGTGAAGTGGCGGCAAGCAATGTGGCGACGGCTCGGGACCCGGGCCCCGGTCTCGGCGGGCGCCGGGGTAGGGGGACGCCTCTCACCTATGTCACGCCGGGCCGGCAGGTCGACCCCCGCTGGGCTGGGCCCATAGGCCGAGTCCGCCCGGGCCGGTGGCTAGTCGACCCCGCGGCCCCGCGCCCGGACCTGTGTCCCGCCGGGACGGCTTGTCGGCCCCCACGTCCCCCGCCTGGAGGCTCAGTCCCGACGGTCCAGCTTTCCGACCCTCCGAGTCGGAAGCGTGGTACCCCCACGCCCATGAAACGCCGGCCTCGCGCTCGGCGGACAGAGGGGGAGGGACCGGGGCGGGAGTGCGGGTCGACCCGTGCGGAGGAAGTGGGGAGAGAGGAGAAAAATAAAGGGGAGAATGAGGTACACGCGTGAAACGGGGACACGGCCCCACACCCCACCCGACCGCCACTGGGAGAGGGGCCGTGGGGCGCCACCGCCCAACGCCAGCATGCACCCCCCCTTTTTCCCCCGACTCAGCACGTGGGGTGTCGTGAAGGGGCAGCAAGCGTCGCGGCGATGGCACGGAACCGCCGCCCCGGTCTCGCCGTGCAACGCGTGGAAGGACGCCTCGGGCCTAAGCCCCGCCGGGCTAGCTGCTCGACCCCCCGCTGCACCGCGCCCGGAGGCTGAGTCCCGCCGGGAAGGCTGGTCGGGCCCCGCGAACCCTGCGCCCGGAGGTGGAGTCCCGCCGGGCGGGCTGCTGGATCCCCGCGGCCCCGCTCCCGGAGGCTGCGTACGGCGTCCCGCGCCTGGAGGCTCAGTCACGATGGTCCAGCTCTCCGATCCTCCGAGCCAGAAGCATTGTAACGCCACGCCCTGAATCGCCAGCCTCGCGCTCGGCCGACAGAGCGGGACGGACCGGGGCGGGAGTGCGAGTCGACCAGCGCGGAGGGAAGGGGGAGGGAGGACAAAAATAAAGGGGAGAAGGAGGTCACGCGTGACACGGGGACACGGCCCCCACACCCCACCCGACCCCCATTGGGACAGGGGCCGTGGGGCGCCAACGCCCAACGCCAGCATGCAGCCCCCGTTTTCCCCGGACGCAGCACGCGGGGTGTCGTGAAGGGGCAGCAAGCGTCGCGGCGATGGCACGGAACCGCCGCCCTGGTCTCGCCGCGCGCGCTGTGTGCGAGGACGCCTCGGGCCTAAGCCCCGCCGGGCTAGCTGCTCGACCCCGGCTGCACCGCGCCCAGAGGGTGAGACCCGCCGGGACAGCTGGTCGACCCCCTCTGCCCCGCACCGGGAGGCTGAGTCCCGCCAGGCTGGCTGCTCGACCCCCGCGGCCCCGCGCCCACAGGCTGCGACCAGCAGGGCCGGCAGGTCGATTCCCGCTCCCCGCGCCGGGAGGCTGAGTCCCGCCGGGGATTGTGGTCGAACCCCGTGGCACCGCGACCGGAGGATGCGTCCCTTCGGGCCTGCTGGTCGATCCCCACGCCCCGCGCCGGGAGGCTGAGTCCCGCCGGTCTGTCTGGTCGACCCCAGCGGCCCCGCGCCCTCAGGCTGAGTCCCGGCCCTGCCGGCTCGTTGAACCCCGCTACCCTGCGCCCGTAGGCTGAGTCCCTCCCAGCGGGCTGTTCACACCCAGCTGCCCCGCACCCGGAGGCTAAGTCCCGCCAGGCCGGGTGGTCGACCCCAGCGGCCCCGCGCCCTCAGGCTGGGTCCCGCCGGGCCGACTGGTTGAACCCCGCTACCCTGCGCCCGTAGGCTGAGTCCCTCCCAGCGCGCTGTTCACACCCAGCTGCCCCGCACCCGGAGGCCAAGTCCCGCCGGGCCGGGTGGTCGACTCCCGTGGCCCCGCGCTCCGAGGCTGAGTCCCGCAGGGCCTGCTGGTCGAGCCAGGCTGCCCCTCGCCCGGAAGCTGAGTCCCGCCGACCCGGCTGGTGGACTCCGGCGGCGCCGCGCCCGGAGGGAGTCCTGCCGGGACAGCTGCACGAGCCCCGCATCCCCGCGCCCGTAGGCTGAGTCCAGCGGGGCCGGCTGGTTGAACCCCGCTACCCTGCGCCCGTAGGCTGAGTCCCTCCCAGCGGGCTGTTCACACCCAGCTGCCCCGCACCCGGAGGCCAAGTCCCGCCGGGCCGGGTGGTCGACTCCCGTGGCCCCGCGCTCCGTGGCTGAGTCCGGCAGGGCCTGCTGGTCGAGCCAGGCTGCCCCTCGCCCGGAAGCTGAGTCCCGCCGACCCGGCTGGTGGATCGCGGCGGCTCCGCGCCCGGAGGGAGTCCTGCCGGGACCGCTGCACGAGCCCCGCATCCCCGCGCCCGTAGGCTGAGTCCCTCCGTGCCGGCTGGTCGATCCCCGGGGTCCCGGTTCCGAAGCACGGGCCGCACGGGCCGGCAGGTCCAGCCGCGCGGCCCCGCGCCCGGAGGCCGAGTCCCGCCGGGCCGGCTGGTCGACCCTCCGAGTCGGAAGCCTTGTTCCCCCACGCCCCCGAAACGCCCGCCTTGCGCTCGTTGGAACGAGCGGGAGGGACCGGGGCGGGAGTGCTGGTCGACCCAGGCCGGCGCCCGCAAACCACTACCACTCCTGCAGGTACAACCTCGGGCCCGCAGGTCGGGCGGCGACACGCCCGCTCCACCGGCCCGATTCCGCCAGCGCTGACGGCCTGCCTGAAGTCCAGCGGGGGGCGACGCGGCCAAATCGCTTCCCTCGTGGCTCCAGAAGGGACGGACGATACGAAAGCGGCCGCCAGGTGGCGCCCGACAACCGTCGCCAGCGTCAGTGGGACGGAGCCGGATCTTCAGCCGGCCAGGGCAACCTGCCGCCCGGCCAGAGGGCCGAGATCGTCCCGGCACACCGCGTCCGCCTCAGAGCTCCCGGCCGCCACGGCGCGACCGCGGCAGCGGTAGGGGGACTGGGAAAGAAGACCGTGGACTCTCGGGCCGCGGCGGCCCGGTGACTGGCACGCGACAGAATTTTCCCGGAGTCGCTGGCAGGCGGGCGCGACCGGACCGGACTGGACCAAGCTGCCACCCCCACGACCGTCTCCAGCCCGCTACCCTCGCCGCCGCCGCCAGTACGCACCACCCCCGTCTACCCCGTCCCAGCCCGCGGGGCGTCGGGAAGGGGCGGCAAGCGCTGGGGTGAAGACACGGGACCCGCGCCCGTAGCCTGAGTCTCGTGGGGCCCGCTGGTCGACCCCCGCGGCCCCGGGTCCGTAGCCTGGGCCCCACACTGCCACACGTCAAGCACCGCGGCCCCCTGCCCGGAGGCTGAGTGCCGCTGGGCCGCCTGGTCGACCCCCGGCCAAGGGTCCGGAGCCTGAATCCCGCCAGGCCGTCTGTTCCAGCCCCGCAGCCACGCAGGGTGCCCGGAGGCTGAGTACCGCCCGGCCCGCTGGTGGACCCACGCGGCGCCGCGCAGGAATCATGAGTCCCGCCGGGCCTGCAGGTCGAGTCCCGCGACCCCGCGCCCGCTGGCTGAGTCCCGCGGAGCCGGCTGTTCAAACCCCGCTGCCCGCGCCGAGAGTCTGAATCCCGCCGGGCCGGCTGGTCGACCCTCTTGGTCGGTATCCTTGTTTCCCCGCGCTCGGCGGACCAAGCGGGAGGGATCGGGCCGGTAGTGCTGGTCGATCCGTGGGGAAGAAGGGGGGAGGGAGAAAAAAAGGGGCAAGAAGGTACACGCGTGAACCCGGGACACGGGCCCCACACCCAAAGGCCCCTGGGTCAGAGGGCCGCAGGGCTCCGCGGCCAACCGCCAGAAGGCACCCCCATCGCCCCCTTCCCAGCCCGCGAGGCGTCGTGAAGTGGCGGCAAGCAATGTGGCGACGGCTCGGGACCCGGGCCCGGGTCTCGGCGGGCGCCGGGGTAGGGGGACGCCTCTCACCTATGTCACGCCGGGCCGGCAGGTCGACCCCCGCTGGGCGGGGCCCATAGGCCGAGTCCGCCCGGGCCGGTGGCTAGTCGACCCCGCGGCCCCGCGCCCGGACCTGTGTCCCGCCGGGACGGCTTGTCGGCCCCCACGTCCCCCGCCTGGAGGCTCAGTCCCGACGGTCCAGCTTTCCGACCCTCCGAGTCGGAAGCGTGGTACCCCCACGCCCATGAAACGCCGGCCTCGCGCTCGGCGGACAGAGGGGGAGGGACCGGGGCGGGAGTGCGGGTCGACCCGTGCGGAGGAAGTGGGGAGAGAGGAGAAAAATAAAGGGGAGAATGAGGTACACGCGTGAAACGGGGACACGGCCCCACACCCCACCCGACCGCCACTGGGAGAGGGGCCGTGGGGCGCCACCGCCCAACGCCAGCATGCACCCCCCCTTTTTCCCCCGACTCAGCACGTGGGGTGTCGTGAAGGGGCAGCAAGCGTCGCGGCGATGGCACGGAACCGCCGCCCCGGTCTCGCCGTGCAACGCGTGGAAGGACGCCTCGGGCCTAAGCCCCGCCGGGCTAGCTGCTCGACCCCCCGCTGCACCGCGCCCGGAGGCTGAGTCCCGCCGGGAAGGCTGGTCGGGCCCCGCGAACCCTGCGCCCGGAGGTGGAGTCCCGCCGGGCGGGCTGCTGGATCCCCGCGGCCCCGCTCCCGGAGGCTGCGTACGGCGTCCCGCGCCTGGAGGCTCAGTCACGATGGTCCAGCTCTCCGATCCTCCGAGCCAGAAGCATTGTAACGCCACGCCCTGAATCGCCAGCCTCGCGCTCGGCCGACAGAGCGGGACGGACCGGGGCGGGAGTGCGAGTCGACCAGCGCGGAGGGAAGGGGGAGGGAGGACAAAAATAAAGGGGAGAAGGAGGTCACGCGTGACACGGGGACACGGCCCCCACACCCCACCCGACCCCCATTGGGACAGGGGCCGTGGGGCGCCAACGCCCAACGCCAGCATGCAGCCCCCGTTTTCCCCGGACGCAGCACGCGGGGTGTCGTGAAGGGGCAGCAAGCGTCGCGGCGATGGCACGGAACCGCCGCCCTGGTCTCGCCGCGCGCGCTGTGTGCGAGGACGCCTCGGGCCTAAGCCCCGCCGGGCTAGCTGCTCGACCCCGGCTGCACCGCGCCCAGAGGGTGAGACCCGCCGGGACAGCTGGTCGACCCCCTCTGCCCCGCACCGGGAGGCTGAGTCCCGCCAGGCTGGCTGCTCGACCCCCGCGGCCCCGCGCCCACAGGCTGCGACCAGCAGGGCCGGCAGGTCGATTCCCGCTCCCCGCGCCGGGAGGCTGAGTCCCGCCGGGGATTGTGGTCGAACCCCGTGGCACCGCGACCGGAGGATGCGTCCCTTCGGGCCTGCTGGTCGATCCCCACGCCCCACGCCGGGAGGCTGAGTCCCGCCGGTCTGTCTGGTCGACCCCAGCGGCCCCGCGCCCTCAGGCTGAGTCCCGGCCCTGCCGGCTCGTTGAACCCCGCTACCCTGCGCCCGTAGGCTGAGTCCCTCCCAGCGGGCTGTTCACACCCAGCTGCCCCGCACCCGGAGGCCAAGTCCCGCCGGGCCGGGTGGTCGACTCCCGTGGCCCCGCGCTCCGTGGCTGAGTCCGGCAGGGCCTGCTGGTCGAGCCAGGCTGCCCCTCGCCCGGAAGCTGAGTCCCGCCGACCCGGCTGGTGGATCGCGGCGGCTCCGCGCCCGGAGGGAGTCCTGCCGGGACCGCTGCACGAGCCCCGCATCCCCGCGCCCGTAGGCTGAGTCCCTCCGTGCCGGCTGGTCGATCCCCGGGGTCCCGGTTCCGAAGCACGGGCCGCACGGGCCGGCAGGTCCAGCCGCGCGGCCCCGCGCCCGGAGGCCGAGTCCCGCCGGGCCGGCTGGTCGACCCTCCGAGTCGGAAGCCTTGTTCCCCCACGCCCCCGAAACGCCCGCCTTGCGCTCGTTGGAACGAGCGGGAGGGACCGGGGCGGGAGTGCTGGTCGACCCAGGCCGGCGCCCGCAAACCACTACCACTCCTGCAGGTACAACCTCGGGCCCGCAGGTCGGGCGGCGACACGCCCGCTCCACCGGCCCGATTCCGCCAGCGCTGACGGCCTGCCTGAAGTCCAGCGGGGGGCGACGCGGCCAAATCGCTTCCCTCGTGGCTCCAGAAGGGACGGACGATACGAAAGCGGCCGCCAGGTGGCGCCCGACAACCGTCGCCAGCGTCAGTGGGACGGAGCCGGATCTTCAGCCGGCCAGGGCAACCTGCCGCCCGGCCAGAGGGCCGAGATCGTCCCGGCACACCGCGTCCGCCTCAGAGCTCCCGGCCGCCACGGCGCGACCGCGGCAGCGGTAGGGGGACTGGGAAAGAAGACCGTGGACTCTCGGGCCGCGGCGGCCCGGTGACTGGCACGCGACAGAATTTTCCCGGAGTCGCTGGCAGGCGGGCGCGACCGGACCGGACTGGACCAAGCTGCCACCCCCACGACCGTCTCCAGCCCGCTACCCTCGCCGCCGCCGCCAGTACGCACCACCCCCGTCTACCCCGTCCCAGCCCGCGGGGCGTCGGGAAGGGGCGGCAAGCGCTGGGGTGAAGACACGGGACCCGCGCCCGTAGCCTGAGTCTCGTGGGGCCCGCTGGTCGACCCCCGCGGCCCCGGGTCCGTAGCCTGGGCCCCACACTGCCACACGTCAAGCACCGCGGCCCCCTGCCCGGAGGCTGAGTGCCGCTGGGCCGCCTGGTCGACCCCCGGCCAAGGGTCCGGAGCCTGAATCCCGCCAGGCCGTCTGTTCCAGCCCCGCAGCCACGCAGGGTGCCCGGAGGCTGAGTACCGCCCGGCCCGCTGGTGGACCCACGCGGCGCCGCGCAGGAATCATGAGTCCCGCCGGGCCTGCAGGTCGAGTCCCGCGACCCCGCGCCCGCTGGCTGAGTCCCGCGGAGCCGGCTGTTCAAACCCCGCTGCCCGCGCCGAGAGTCTGAATCCCGCCGGGCCGGCTGGTCGACCCTCTTGGTCGGTATCCTTGTTTCCCCGCGCTCGGCGGACCAAGCGGGAGGGATCGGGCCGGTAGTGCTGGTCGATCCGTGGGGAAGAAGGGGGGAGGGAGAAAAAAAGGGGCAAGAAGGTACACGCGTGAACCCGGGACACGGGCCCCACACCCAAAGGCCCCTGGGTCAGAGGGCCGCAGGGCTCCGCGGCCAACCGCCAGAAGGCACCCCCATCGCCCCCTTCCCAGCCCGCGAGGCGTCGTGAAGTGGCGGCAAGCAATGTGGCGACGGCTCGGGACCCGGGCCCGGGTCTCGGCGGGCGCCGGGGTAGGGGGACGCCTCTCACCTATGTCACGCCGGGCCGGCAGGTCGACCCCCGCTGGGCTGGGCCCATAGGCCGAGTCCGCCCGGGCCGGTGGCTAGTCGACCCCGCGGCCCCGCGCCCGGACCTGTGTCCCGCCGGGACGGCTTGTCGGCCCCCACGTCCCCCGCCTGGAGGCTCAGTCCCGACGGTCCAGCTTTCCGACCCTCCGAGTCGGAAGCGTGGTACCCCCACGCCCATGAAACGCCGGCCTCGCGCTCGGCGGACAGAGGGGGAGGGACCGGGGCGGGAGTGCGGGTCGACCCGTGCGGAGGAAGTGGGGAGAGAGGAGAAAAATAAAGGGGAGAATGAGGTACACGCGTGAAACGGGGACACGGCCCCACACCCCACCCGACCGCCACTGGGAGAGGGGCCGTGGGGCGCCACCGCCCAACGCCAGCATGCACCCCCCCTTTTTCCCCCGACTCAGCACGTGGGGTGTCGTGAAGGGGCAGCAAGCGTCGCGGCGATGGCACGGAACCGCCGCCCCGGTCTCGCCGTGCAACGCGTGGAAGGACGCCTCGGGCCTAAGCCCCGCCGGGCTAGCTGCTCGATCCCCCGCTGCACCGCGCCCGGAGGCTGAGTCCCGCCGGGAAGGCTGGTCGGGCCCCGCGAACCCTGCGCCCGGAGGTGGAGTCCCGCCGGGCGGGCTGCTGGATCCCCGCGGCCCCGCTCCCGGAGGCTGCGTACGGCGTCCCGCGCCTGGAGGCTCAGTCACGATGGTCCAGCTCTCCGATCCTCCGAGCCAGAAGCATTGTAACGCCACGCCCTGAATCGCCAGCCTCGCGCTCGGCCGACAGAGCGGGACGGACCGGGGCGGGAGTGCGAGTCGACCAGCGCGGAGGGAAGGGGGAGGGAGGACAAAAATAAAGGGGAGAAGGAGGTCACGCGTGACACGGGGACACGGCCCCCACACCCCACCCGACCCCCATTGGGACAGGGGCCGTGGGGCGCCAACGCCCAACGCCAGCATGCAGCCCCCGTTTTCCCCGGACGCAGCACGCGGGGTGTCGTGAAGGGGCAGCAAGCGTCGCGGCGATGGCACGGAACCGCCGCCCTGGTCTCGCCGCGCGCGCTGTGTGCGAGGACGCCTCGGGCCTAAGCCCCGCCGGGCTAGCTGCTCGACCCCGGCTGCACCGCGCCCAGAGGGTGAGACCCGCCGGGACAGCTGGTCGACCCCCTCTGCCCCGCACCGGGAGGCTGAGTCCCGCCAGGCTGGCTGCTCGACCCCCGCGGCCCCGCGCCCACAGGCTGCGACCAGCAGGGCCGGCAGGTCGATTCCCGCTCCCCGCGCCGGGAGGCTGAGTCCCGCCGGGGATTGTGGTCGAACCCCGTGGCACCGCGACCGGAGGATGCGTCCCTTCGGGCCTGCTGGTCGATCCCCACGCCCCGCGCCGGGAGGCTGAGTCCCGCCGGTCTGTCTGGTCGACCCCAGCGGCCCCGCGCCCTCAGGCTGAGTCCCGGCCCTGCCGGCTCGTTGAACCCCGCTACCCTGCGCCCGTAGGCTGAGTCCCTCCCAGCGGGCTGTTCACACCCAGCTGCCCCGCACCCGGAGGCTAAGTCCCGCCAGGCCGGGTGGTCGACCCCAGCGGCCCCGCGCCCTCAGGCTGGGTCCCGCCGGGCCGACTGGTTGAACCCCGCTACCCTGCGCCCGTAGGCTGAGTCCCTCCCAGCGCGCTGTTCACACCCAGCTGCCCCGCACCCGGAGGCCAAGTCCCGCCGGGCCGGGTGGTCGACTCCCGTGGCCCCGCGCTCCGAGGCTGAGTCCCGCAGGGCCTGCTGGTCGAGCCAGGCTGCCCCTCGCCCGGAAGCTGAGTCCCGCCGACCCGGCTGGTGGACTCCGGCGGCGCCGCGCCCGGAGGGAGTCCTGCCGGGACAGCTGCACGAGCCCCGCATCCCCGCGCCCGTAGGCTGAGTCCAGCGGGGCCGGCTGGTTGAACCCCGCTACCCTGCGCCCGTAGGCTGAGTCCCTCCCAGCGCGCTGTTCACACCCAGCTGCCCCGCACCCGGAGGCCAAGTCCCGCCGGGCCGGGTGGTCGACTCCCGTGGCCCCGCGCTCCGTGGCTGAGTCCGGCAGGGCCTGCTGGTCGAGCCAGGCTGCCCCTCGCCCGGAAGCTGAGTCCCGCCGACCCGGCTGGTGGATCGCGGCGGCTCCGCGCCCGGAGGGAGTCCTGCCGGGACCGCTGCACGAGCCCCGCATCCCCGCGCCCGTAGGCTGAGTCCCTCCGTGCCGGCTGGTCGATCCCCGGGGTCCCGGTTCCGAAGCACGGGCCGCACGGGCCGGCAGGTCCAGCCGCGCGGCCCCGCGCCCGGAGGCCGAGTCCCGCCGGGCCGGCTGGTCGACCCTCCGAGTCGGAAGCCTTGTTCCCCCACGCCCCCGAAACGCCCGCCTTGCGCTCGTTGGAACGAGCGGGAGGGACCGGGGCGGGAGTGCTGGTCGACCCAGGCCGGCGCCCGCAAACCACTACCACTCCTGCAGGTACAACCTCGGGCCCGCAGGTCGGGCGGCGACACGCCCGCTCCACCGGCCCGATTCCGCCAGCGCTGACGGCCTGCCTGAAGTCCAGCGGGGGGCGACGCGGCCAAATCGCTTCCCTCGTGGCTCCAGAAGGGACGGACGATACGAAAGCGGCCGCCAGGTGGCGCCCGACAACCGTCGCCAGCGTCAGTGGGACGGAGCCGGATCTTCAGCCGGCCAGGGCAACCTGCCGCCCGGCCAGAGGGCCGAGATCGTCCCGGCACACCGCGTCCGCCTCAGAGCTCCCGGCCGCCACGGCGCGACCGCGGCAGCGGTAGGGGGACTGGGAAAGAAGACCGTGGACTCTCGGGCCGCGGCGGCCCGGTGACTGGCACGCGACAGAATTTTCCCGGAGTCGCTGGCAGGCGGGCGCGACCGGACCGGACTGGACCAAGCTGCCACCCCCACGACCGTCTCCAGCCCGCTACCCTCGCCGCCGCCGCCAGTACGCACCACCCCCGTCTACCCCGTCCCAGCCCGCGGGGCGTCGGGAAGGGGCGGCAAGCGCTGGGGTGAAGACACGGGACCCGCGCCCGTAGCCTGAGTCTCGTGGGGCCCGCTGGTCGACCCCCGCGGCCCCGGGTCCGTAGCCTGGGCCCCACACTGCCACACGTCAAGCACCGCGGCCCCCTGCCCGGAGGCTGAGTGCCGCTGGGCCGCCTGGTCGACCCCCGGCCAAGGGTCCGGAGCCTGAATCCCGCCAGGCCGTCTGTTCCAGCCCCGCAGCCACGCAGGGTGCCCGGAGGCTGAGTACCGCCCGGCCCGCTGGTGGACCCACGCGGCGCCGCGCAGGAATCATGAGTCCCGCCGGGCCTGCAGGTCGAGTCCCGCGACCCCGCGCCCGCTGGCTGAGTCCCGCGGAGCCGGCTGTTCAAACCCCGCTGCCCGCGCCGAGAGTCTGAATCCCGCCGGGCCGGCTGGTCGACCCTCTTGGTCGGTATCCTTGTTTCCCCGCGCTCGGCGGACCAAGCGGGAGGGATCGGGCCGGTAGTGCTGGTCGATCCGTGGGGAAGAAGGGGGGAGGGAGAAAAAAAGGGGCAAGAAGGTACACGCGTGAACCCGGGACACGGGCCCCACACCCAAAGGCCCCTGGGTCAGAGGGCCGCAGGGCTCCGCGGCCAACCGCCAGAAGGCACCCCCATCGCCCCCTTCCCAGCCCGCGAGGCGTCGTGAAGTGGCGGCAAGCAATGTGGCGACGGCTCGGGACCCGGGCCCGGGTCTCGGCGGGCGCCGGGGTAGGGGGACGCCTCTCACCTATGTCACGCCGGGCCGGCAGGTCGACCCCCGCTGGGCGGGGCCCATAGGCCGAGTCCGCCCGGGCCGGTGGCTAGTCGACCCCGCGGCCCCGCGCCCGGACCTGTGTCCCGCCGGGACGGCTTGTCGGCCCCCACGTCCCCCGCCTGGAGGCTCAGTCCCGACGGTCCAGCTTTCCGACCCTCCGAGTCGGAAGCGTGGTACCCCCACGCCCATGAAACGCCGGCCTCGCGCTCGGCGGACAGAGGGGGAGGGACCGGGGCGGGAGTGCGGGTCGACCCGTGCGGAGGAAGTGGGGAGAGAGGAGAAAAATAAAGGGGAGAATGAGGTACACGCGTGAAACGGGGACACGGCCCCACACCCCACCCGACCGCCACTGGGAGAGGGGCCGTGGGGCGCCACCGCCCAACGCCAGCATGCACCCCCCCTTTTTCCCCCGACTCAGCACGTGGGGTGTCGTGAAGGGGCAGCAAGCGTCGCGGCGATGGCACGGAACCGCCGCCCCGGTCTCGCCGTGCAACGCGTGGAAGGACGCCTCGGGCCTAAGCCCCGCCGGGCTAGCTGCTCGACCCCCCGCTGCACCGCGCCCGGAGGCTGAGTCCCGCCGGGAAGGCTGGTCGGGCCCCGCGAACCCTGCGCCCGGAGGTGGAGTCCCGCCGGGCGGGCTGCTGGATCCCCGCGGCCCCGCTCCCGGAGGCTGCGTACGGCGTCCCGCGCCTGGAGGCTCAGTCACGATGGTCCAGCTCTCCGATCCTCCGAGCCAGAAGCATTGTAACGCCACGCCCTGAATCGCCAGCCTCGCGCTCGGCCGACAGAGCGGGACGGACCGGGGCGGGAGTGCGAGTCGACCAGCGCGGAGGGAAGGGGGAGGGAGGACAAAAATAAAGGGGAGAAGGAGGTCACGCGTGACACGGGGACACGGCCCCCACACCCCACCCGACCCCCATTGGGACAGGGGCCGTGGGGCGCCAACGCCCAACGCCAGCATGCAGCCCCCGTTTTCCCCGGACGCAGCACGCGGGGTGTCGTGAAGGGGCAGCAAGCGTCGCGGCGATGGCACGGAACCGCCGCCCTGGTCTCGCCGCGCGCGCTGTGTGCGAGGACGCCTCGGGCCTAAGCCCCGCCGGGCTAGCTGCTCGACCCCGGCTGCACCGCGCCCAGAGGGTGAGACCCGCCGGGACAGCTGGTCGACCCCCTCTGCCCCGCACCGGGAGGCTGAGTCCCGCCAGGCTGGCTGCTCGACCCCCGCGGCCCCGCGCCCACAGGCTGCGACCAGCAGGGCCGGCAGGTCGATTCCCGCTCCCCGCGCCGGGAGGCTGAGTCCCGCCGGGGATTGTGGTCGAACCCCGTGGCACCGCGACCGGAGGATGCGTCCCTTCGGGCCTGCTGGTCGATCCCCACGCCCCGCGCCGGGAGGCTGAGTCCCGCCGGTCTGTCTGGTCGACCCCAGCGGCCCCGCGCCCTCAGGCTGAGTCCCGGCCCTGCCGGCTCGTTGAACCCCGCTACCCTGCGCCCGTAGGCTGAGTCCCTCCCAGCGGGCTGTTCACACCCAGCTGCCCCGCACCCGGAGGCTAAGTCCCGCCAGGCCGGGTGGTCGACCCCAGCGGCCCCGCGCCCTCAGGCTGGGTCCCGCCGGGCCGACTGGTTGAACCCCGCTACCCTGCGCCCGTAGGCTGAGTCCCTCCCAGCGCGCTGTTCACACCCAGCTGCCCCGCACCCGGAGGCCAAGTCCCGCCGGGCCGGGTGGTCGACTCCCGTGGCCCCGCGCTCCGAGGCTGAGTCCCGCAGGGCCTGCTGGTCGAGCCAGGCTGCCCCTCGCCCGGAAGCTGAGTCCCGCCGACCCGGCTGGTGGACTCCGGCGGCGCCGCGCCCGGAGGGAGTCCTGCCGGGACAGCTGCACGAGCCCCGCATCCCCGCGCCCGTAGGCTGAGTCCAGCGGGGCCGGCTGGTTGAACCCCGCTACCCTGCGCCCGTAGGCTGAGTCCCTCCCAGCGCGCTGTTCACACCCAGCTGCCCCGCACCCGGAGGCCAAGTCCCGCCGGGCCGGGTGGTCGACTCCCGTGGCCCCGCGCTCCGTGGCTGAGTCCGGCAGGGCCTGCTGGTCGAGCCAGGCTGCCCCTCG